>NC_138190.1:2637144-2697144 GCF_964194105.1 Spermophilus citellus
TGTTTTATGACCTGGAAAAAAATTTCTAAGGGTGGGATGATTTGTAGTTAGATCTCACACTGGAGCTGGAAGGGGGACTTGCAGGGGTCTGACCACTAAAAATGAAATTATGAACATTCCAGGTGATAAAATACTGACTGCAAAATTTTTTGCCTTCCCAGGTCGATTTATGGGATGTGTGAGTTCTTGACCTGTGGCCCTCGGTTCCATAATGTTCTCTGCATTTTGCATATTTTTGGATCAAGAACTGGGAATTGTATCTCTCATGATCCAGGTGGATTCATCGGTTCCTTGGTTGATTGACCTTCTGCACCCAATGACCTTGCTTCCTGGGCCACTGCCCTGTGTCACCTCTACTGTAAAAATAAAGAAGTCAGATCTCTGACCTGGGAAGGACCAGCCAATTGGTATCTCCAAAGGGCACCATCTTGAATGGCGTATTCAGACACAGGACGTTTTTGATTGACACGTGATAATTGCACATAACAGTTGCTCATTGCGATATCTGAATAGGTGTCTGCGCTGAGTGATGGAGAGAAAAAAAATGCAAAATGTCTGGCACACCTGTCATTCAAGTGGCTCTGGAGGCTGAGGCAGGAGGATCGTGAGTTCAGAACCAGCCTCAGCCAAAGCGAGGCCCTAAGCAACTCAGGGAGACCCTGTCTCTGAATAAAATACAAAATAGGGCTGGGGACGGGGCTCAGGGGTTGAGTGCCCCTGAGTTCAATCCCAGGTACCAAAAAAAAAAAAAAAAAAAAAGAAAGAAAGAAAAGTGTACATTTCCGCATAGAGAGCAATAACTGAGACCTCAATTCTTAGCATTTTCTTTATAATAGAACCTTCAAAATATTCGTATATGTTGGCTCACAGATTGACCGTTTTCTGATGACAGTTGAAAATTTTAAATTGCTGTTGCTTTGGGATTGTCGGTAAGTGCTAAGGCTGCTTCAGGACTTTTTATCATAATTTCTTTTCTTTATATGTGTTTGCTTTTGCTATGGGTAAGATACAGCCATGAAATGGAAAAATGAATAGACCCTTTTTTATCCACCAGGAGGTAAGTCTGTTCCAGGGAACAGCAATATTAGTGTCTCAATGTCCAACGGCTGTGGTTGGACAGTTCTCAGAAGTGAATAACCCTCGGCGGTCTCAGGACACGTCCTCAGATACCTGTGGTCCCCCCAGAATGTGGAAATTAACATAGCATCCCCAAATGCCACCTGGGATAGAGCCACACCCGTTGGAGTCTTTCCAGAATGATATGTGGGATGATATTCCTGCAGAACTGATCATAACTGTCACATTCAAGAATTGTGTCACCCAAAACGTGCCCCAAGAAACCAGTGGGGTTATTATTTACTCATTTTTCAGTTGCTGGTAGTAGTTTTTGCACAAGTAGCTGAATTTGAAATGCATGCCAAGTGCCTAACCTCTCTCCTTCAGCAATGAGTGCCCAGGGGTGGACAAACTCCCTGCCTGACCCCAACCAGACAGGTGCGGTCTTGAGGTTGTTGGGTTGTGTGCTTGACAGGGACTGTGGGACCCCAGACTCTTCTACCTTTTTCTGCTCCTTGGTTCCTGAAGTGAGAAGGTTCAGAAGTGCTTATGGATCATTCTAGAAAGAGGCTCGTGGATTTTTATCAGAATGCTCCAAGCCTCTGCCCCCAGCAAAGGAACATCGAAATCAAACTGGCAATCCCCCATTTTATGATTAGAAGAATTAGTGAAATGGCAATTGAAAGGCTCATTTAGAGCTTCTTAAGTTTCCTTTTGAATTTAAAATACTCTTCATATTAAAGGGATCAAATGTAAGTTTTGCTGGTTTTCATGAATGTCCCCTTAAAACTCATGGGTTAAAGGATTGGCTTCCAGCTTGGAGCTGTTGGGAGGTGGTGGTTCCTTTAAGAGGTGGGGCTTAGTGGAAGGACTTTAGATAATGGGGGGTGTGGTCTTGAATGGGATTGTGGGACCCCAGCCTCTTCTTCTACCATTTTCTGCTCCTTGGTTCCTGAAGTCATAAGGTTCAGAGGTGCTTATGGATCATTCTAGAAAGAGGCTCGTGGATTTTTATCAGAATGCTCCAAGCCTCTGCCCCCAGCAAAGGAACATCGAAATCAAACTGGCGATCCCCAATTTTATGATAAGAAGAATTAGTGAAATGGCAATTGAAAGGCTCATTTAGAGCTTCTTAAGTTTCCTTTTGAATTTAAAATACTCTTCATATTAAAGGGATCAAATGTAAGTTTTGCTGGTTTTCATGAATGTCCCCTTAAAACTCATGGGTTAAAGGATTGGCTTCCAGCTTGGAGCTGTTGGGAGGTGGTGGTTCCTTTAAGAGGTGGGGCTTAGTGGGAGGACTTTAGGTAATTGGGGGTGTGGTCTTGACAGGGACTGTGGGACCCCAATCTCTTCTTCTTCCTTTTCCTGCTTCCTGGTCCACAAAGTCAGGACATTTGCTCTCTCACATACTCCCACCAACGCAAGGGAGCCAAAGTACCAGGGCCACTCCTTTAGGGACTGGAACCTCCAGAACCATGAGCCCAGATAAACCTTTTCTCTTCACAAGTTCTCCCTACATCAGGCATTTTGACACAGTGACAGAAGGTTGGCTGATACATGTCTAGACCAGCAGAGCAGGGTGACTCACCCCAATTTTGTCAGGAATCCTCTGCCGCCTCCATATAATAAACTGTCACTCGATCTGTGAACACTCTCAAGTCCTAAACATTATGTTTGCACAGATAAATGCCTTGTTAAGCTTAAAAAAAAAAAACCAAAAAAAAACCCCAAACCTGTCCTCTCTCATTTTAGTTCAAATTGCACCACGGTTTTAAAAATCAATTTCCAGGGTCAAATACAGCAATTTCCTGGAAATTATACAAATGCAGGTGCAGAATCTAATTATGCCTGGGTCGGTATGAAGCCGTCACGTTCTGCTCTTCTACCATTTGTACAAAAAAGAATTTTTAAAAGATCGTGGAGAGAGCTGAATACGTTTATTCTGCAGAAGGTCAAACACCCAAATCAAACGTTGAGCGTGCAGGGGTGATGTTGACCCAAGAGTTCAGGTGTGCAATAGGAATTACGGAATTGATTGACATCGTGGTGAAAGGAAAATACACCATGCTCACAAAGACGTCCCAGCTAAATGAGGCACACATTGCTCAGTCCCTTAAATCAACAATGAGCAGCACATCTTGGTAAAGTGTGAGACCAGCGTTTGGAGAGAACGGATTCAATGAAATTTAGGAGAAGAAAATTGAAAGGCAGCATATATTTGATCCTTTAAGTCTTCTCTATCATCAAACAGAATACTGCATGATTTTAAGATCACTCGCTACTCATCAAATGGAGCTCTTTTTAAACCATTTTGTCATAGAAAATATATATATATGTATATGAGTGACCATGTAAATTTCCAGGAAATATGTTCCGAGAAGCCCAGAGGATGCCTGAGATTTGACGGTATGTGTATATGTATATGTATATATAGTTTCTTTGTCCAGTGGTCCACACAGTATGCACTACCCTCCCATTCATTACTTAATAGCCATGTTAGTTATCATGTTAATCGCCATGTCTTAGCAGCACCTGCATGAAAGCAGACATAAGACCAAAAAAATCTCATTTTACTTAATAATTATAATTACTTAATAATATATATAATTATTAAGTAATTCTAATATATATATATATATATATATATATATATATATTCATACATTATATTTCCCCCCCAAGTATACATACCCCCAAAATAAAGTGTGATTTATGAATTAGACAGAGGAAAAAATCCACAGCCATCATAACAAAACACTGCGATTATAACCATATGCTGGAAGAAATGTTATATAGCATGGTTTTTCTCTTTCACAAATATCTTTTTGCAATTTAACATTTTTTTTTTTTTACTTTAAGGAAGGACTTTATGGCTTCTCTGTGGCCTAGCCAACTTACCAGCCTCACCACCCTTGGTCTCTGGGACAATTATAAAGTAAAATGGAATATTTTGTTCTGATGTGTGTTTTCACACAGGCGCAGCTAGAACATGATGATTGATGTGAAAACTCACATGAATATTAAGTGATGAATGGGAGGGTAGTGCATAGAGTGTGGACCCGCTGGACAATTTTAAATTGTGAATCACTATTTAGAGTGATTCACAATTTAAAATTTAAAGATTTTTTTTTCTTTCTGGAATTTTTTTTTCTTTCTGGAAATGTTATTTTCCAATAACATTTTTGGATCACAATTGATAGAAGTAACCAAATGAATAGAAATGGAAAAAAAAAAGTAGGTAAGGTTTTATGGTCTAAATACATACTAGTTACCCCAAAATTGCATGAAATTACCTTTGGTCTATGAGCATAAGGTGTTTAGGAAATATCTAATGTCATGTTTTGCCTTGGGTCCCATTCCCCATGATATCCATTATGTAATTTTTTTTTCCTTTGACAGGCTTGAAGAAGTCGTTCATGGTTGTAAAATCTCCTGGGGGTGAGGTTTTTTTTTTTTTTTTTTTCAATTTGTCTTCCCACATCAATTATCCAGTTCCAATTACCCAGTTCCAAATTTTCCTTTGAAATACAAAATTTAAAACAGATTTTTTTTCCAAGCGTTATGGATGATCAACTTCTTCTGGGCCCAAGCAGAACAAGATGGCAGCAGGGCCTGGAGGAGGAGAGCAGCTCAGGACAGGGCACCAGGGAGCAGAGAGAGCTCTGCTCACCAGGGACAGGACAGAGACCCCCAAGGCACAGCCCAGGGACCCCCTCCTCCAGCCACACCCCACCTGCTGCAGTCACCACCCAGGGAGTCCATCCAAGTGGATTAATCCACTTATTAGTCTACACCCAGTGAGTCCATCCAAGTGGATTAATCCACTATGAGTCTACACCAAGTGAGTTCATCCAAGTGGATTAATCCACTAAGTAGGTTACACCTCTCACCCTCTAAACTCTCTCTTGTTACCAAACCCTATTTCATTGACTTATGACAATCCCAGTCCTATCTTCTGTCCTTGCAAAAATTGAATGTGTTTAGCATTTTCACGTCCTGATAAGGTTTCTCTGGGTTTGCTTGGAAAACCTACCATTTTTAATAAATAAAATAAATTCATTTATTTTAAATGAATTTAAAATAAATAAACTTTATGTATTTATTTTGCAGAAATAAATTCTTGATATTCTTTCCAGCAAATGACTTGCCCTGGGAGATCTGATACACTGTGCATAAGCACTCACAAGGTGTAAACCACCCAGTTTCGTAGTCCATAAGCACCCCACAAGTACGCCCCAATGGTGTGCTCTTCTAAGCTGGGCAAGCTGCTCTCCTCGGCCCTGGGAATGTGACTCAGCCTCCCCTGTCTTGGAGAACCTACCTTCGTTAATTGCATCACCCTATGCACTAAGGAATAATTTGCATTATTTCCAGCTTAAGTGAGACCTATCAGCAAATTGGGCTAAAACCTTTTCTCATAACCACCAGCCCCTGTTTCCAATAGCAATCAACACTCTGCAGTAAGAGGCTCTTCAAAGACTTAAATCATGATGTTGGGACAGCGTTTTGTGACAACCCAGGCACCAGGTTCAAAAAAGATCCTGCAGTATTTTGTGAATGAATCCTTAGGTTGTCCAGAAATCAGGTGAACCCATTTGGGCACAGGCAGAATTCAAGAACTGTGTCCCTTCTGCAGACAATTAGAGGCTAAAGGACAGCCGCTAAATCAGACTATTATTTGTGCATCAATGAGTGAGTTTTTAAATGACTGATTCGGTCATTCTTAAGGGTCACAACGAGGTAATTTGAACCCATTTGGATCTGGCTGTGATGGATTCCAGGGTTCAGACTGGGCTTCGTTCCTAGCCGTGACTCAGAGACGGAGGTTTTGAGGCCATGTCAGATTCTCTGTGCACTTTCTTTCTTTTATAAATAAAATGCAGATGAGAAGAGTAGATTTTTTTGGGGGGGTCACTGTGGTGCTTTAAGGAATTGACACATTTAGTCCCTTCCCATATAGCATCTGCAACATTGTTGCCACCTTAATGAAAGCAAGTAACATTTTGGGGGAATTTAATTGGCATCTACACCAGCCATTGGGACTGCTATTGATTATCCATGATTTATTATCAGCAAAATACTTATTTTACAGGGGGCAGGGGGTACTGGGGATTGAACTCAGGGGCACTCGACCCCTGAGCCCCGTCCCCAGCCCTATTTTGCATTTTATTTAAAGACAGGGTCTCCCTGAGTTGCTTAGGGCCTCGCTTTGGCTGAGGCTGGCTTTGAATTTGCGATCCTCCTGCCTCAGCCTCCCAAGCCGCTGGGTCAACTACCTGTGTCTAAGGAGACGATTGCACCACACGGATAGGAATAAGTCCCGATGTCCAGACTGGACAGCTAATATTCCCATTGGAAGCATCAAAGCAGATTTAATTAGTGAATGATCTTTATCTTGCCATTTTCAATGGGCTTGTAATTGAATTTTGAGTCAAGGAAAACACGTCCTCTTACTCTGTTTAGGGTGTGTCTTTAGCGGCGGAGCTCCCAAAGAGCTTGCTTGTGAGAAATGCATCTGGAATAAAGGTCATTTGCAAATGACCTTTATTGCAAATATGCAAATAGCTGCATTTCATCTTGTGGACCTCACCTCCCTACACCCCAGGTGCATGGGGAAGTATTTTTAAAATGATGCTTTAATTTTTTTTTTAATTTTAATTTTAAGGCCATGCATGTTTATGTGACTAATATATAAAAAAATACCTACATGAGGAAGAAAATAGATTTTTTTTTAATACTTTGCTACCGGAAATACATTGGTGTGCAAGTTGACACTACAACTCAGGTCATGTTTTACAAAGTTGTTCTCACTTCAATTATCCAGTGAAGGAGAAGAAGACAGTATGGTCGATTCAGTGAAAAAACAAATTTTGACTCTTCTTTATTATGAATTGCAAAGCTTGCCGGGCAGGGTGGTGTTGTCCCAGCAGCTCAGGAGGCTGAGGCTGGAGGATCACAAGTTGGAGGCCAGCCTTGATGACTTAGCAAAACTCTGTCTCAAAATTAAAATATATTTAAAAAAAAAAAGGCTGGGATGTGGTTCCATGGTGAAGTGCCCCTGAGTTCTAACCTTGGTACCAAAATCAATCAATCAATCAATGGATAGTGAGGCATGTCTCATTGGAAGAAATATATATTACAGGAATTCGTATTTTCTTAAAGATGCCTGTGCTTAGAAGGTATCCGAAGAAGGGACTCAGCACAAGTCACCAATTGCACGTGAGATTTTGCAAGGAAAAAAAAAATAATTACGGAGGAAGGGAGATAATCAGGCAGGACAAAGCAGAAATGCACGTGCATCTTTGCAACACAAAATTAAATAGAAACGTGACTCTTTGGTCATTGCAAACGATGCCACTGGTTTAAGACTGCATTTTCCTCATATTGCTGCGTGTTGTCACTTCAACGTGACACGGATGCTCTAGTCGAGACAATCTGACTATTTGTGCCTGGATTACAAAAGCATTTAAAAACTCTCCAACTCAATGAATCGAAATCCTACCCTGGTTTTCTGCTTTTGAACTTTCCTCTAATTTATCTGTTGCGACGCCTAGAAATGTTTAATTTATCTCTCAATTTGTGTGCACGGACCTTCCCATTAAACCTACGGCTCCTCTACATCGGTGTCGGTCAACACTGTGTCTAATGGAGACCTCGGTCCCATGGAATTGAAGTACAGATTTTAACTTGGCATCGGTCTCTGATGATCCTTCAAATGCAAATCTACTACTGCATTTCAGTTTTTTTTTTTTTTTGGAGACATTGAAAACCATTCTCTTTAGGATGCACATTTTAAATACCGGGGTCCCCAAGAGTGCGGACACAAGTGTTTCCTGAAGGTACCAGCGAGTGCCCGGGGTCCTGTTTTTGAGACAAGTGACGGACAGGCTGGTAATTGCATTCGACACGGGCCTTCCATCAAGCTCGGCCGCTAGCTGTGCTTCAGTGGTTCTTCAAACGCGTGAGAATTAATCATGGACTTGGCTCTAAGATAAAACCCCGGGCGCCCGGGGAGACCAGGAGGTATGCATCCAGCCCTTCTTGCAAAGGGATTCTCACTGTGGGGCGCCTCGGCCTCCTAATTGCATCTTCCTAAGGTTTACAAGTGGGTCCTGTCAAAGGCAGGTCCCCCGGAGCAAGCTGGCTTGTCCCCACTTGGAGGACAGTTAGATTAATGACTGCACATTGCTTCCCCCGGGAGTCGCCTCCCTGATCCGTGGGGACACTGCACGGGTGGAGTCCTCATTTTGCATGGCATTGCGGGAGCTCTGCATCGAAGGAGCCCATTCATTGCATGCTCTCTGGGGGACAGATATGGCTTCGGAAGATTCCCAACGGGGTCACCAAGACACGCAAGAATGCACATGGCAAGGCGTGCAATTTGCAGATTGCAACCCGTGCACACGATGATGCACCCTGACAGGCAGGCGGAGGTCCCACCCATCAGGGTGACCCAGGACACCCAGACAGACGGCGGCGTCACCCAACAAAGTCGCTTGAGCACGTTGGACAGAGGGAGGTTGGAAAGCGTATTTCTCCAGGAGACCCCCCCCCCCCCAAATCTGCAGAAATCCCAAAGACGCCTCCATGTGGGCTGTGCCTTTGGGGTGTCTGTCCTGTCCCTGGTGAGCAGAGCTCTCTCTGCTCCCTGGTGCCCTGTCCTGAGCGGCTCTCCTCCTCCAGGCCCTGCCGCCATCTTGTTCTGCCTTCCCTTGGGCCAGAGCCATGGAGTCGGCCACCAGGGACTGGACCTCTCCATCCATGAGTCCCAAATAAACCAGGAGGTAAGTCAAGGCAGGTGGTGCTGTGGCTGGAGAAGAGGGTTACTGGGTTGTGCCTTTGGGACTATATCTTGTCCCTGGATTCTGCTTCTTGGGGTGGTGATCCAATCTTCAACTCGTGGACCATTGGGTGACACATGTACATATTTGTGTTTTTTTGGGGGGGTACCAGGGATTGGCCTCAGGGGCTCTCAACCCCTGAGCCCCGTCCCCAGCCCTATTTTGCATTTTATTTAGAGACAGGGTCTCCCTGAGTTGCTCAGGGCCTCGCTTTGGCTGAGGCTGGCCTCTAACTTGTGATCCTCCTGCCTCAGCCTCCCGAGCGGCTGGGATGACAGGCATGGGCTGCTGTACCTGTGCTGTTTGTTTATTATTTCTGTTTTATCTCCATTTGCTCATAAAGATGGCTGAGTTTTCCCTCACCTCATATTTGTTCATGCATATTGTGACACCCAGGATTTGGGGATGTGCCCTCATTTGCAGACGGGTCCTCCATAGAAGTGACAATATGAAAACAGGGGCCCAGATGCTTGAAGGAGAAGAGAGTGATTGACAGCCCAGCAGAGTGGGCTATCTGGTCGACCTCCCCTGGCGACCCTGGTGGGCGAGCACGGCCAGAGGACCAGTCACCCATGTGGTGTGCAAGGACATGGTCTCTGTTTACAAAGAGGACCTTCGCACACACAAGTAGACCTAGAGGGAACACATGCAGGTTCACAGAGGTGACAAACGGTCGGTCATCTGCAAGGTGGGGGGCAGTAATCACGCCCTGTCGACACGATGTTCTTGGGATAGTAGCTTCCAGTGTCGTGAGGAGGAACCTTTGTGCTTTATAAATCACCTGGCGTGTGGTGTTTTGTTATAGCCGCCCCAGCAAACTGACTTCCCCTGCAGATTGTGCTTTGGGGTTCACACACTCACTCACACATACACACACACAGTTCTACAGCTTATCTGCCCTTGGGTCGCAAAGTCTTTTCCTGCTCCAAGAAAACTGGGCATTCCAAAGACAGGAACCAACCGCTCCCTGAATTCCATCCCGTATCTCAATTAACTCTATCTGTGCTCGTGGGTCAGAGTCCGATCCCAGGGTGGATTCCAGCGTGTGCTCCCACCCCCGTGGACGGACGGCAGGGTCTCCCTGGGGACCACTCTGCAGTCTCTGCTGAGTCCTGCCACAGACCCTGCCCCATAGAATTCTCTGCTTTTTTTGCTTGGATTTATGTTCCCCCCCCACCCCCCCGGCTTATTTTTTAGGAATCCCTGAGCTAAATGACACTGCGTGTGGACGATTCTCACATCATTTTAATTTTCAAAGCCCCCGCAGGTGCCCTGGGGCAGGCCGAGTTCTGTGTGGTGACAGATATCCCAGGCCACCCGTTAAGAGCCGACGGAGTAGAAATGGGATTTATAGAGAGAATTGGGAAATAAAGTTAGGGGACATAAAAATACACAGAAAATAGGGGGGGGGGTCCAAAATGCAGCAGACACTCAGAAAAGCAGAAAGAAGAGGAGACTTCTCCATGAACTGAGAATCCTCGAAGGTTTAGACATTCTTGTTTTTTGGGGGGTCACAAGGGATTGAATTTGGGGCACTCAACCCCCAAGCCCCCTCCCCAGCCCTATTTTGCATTTCATTTAGAGACAGAGTCTCCCTGAGCTGCTTACAGCCTCCCTTTGGCTGAGGCTGGCTTTGAACTTGTGATCCTCCAGCCTCAGCCTCCTGAATTTTTTTTAAAAAATATAAGGGTTATGGATTCAGGTTTATTGTCATAAGCCCCACATCTGAGATATTGTGGTTTTGTATCATAGATGATAGGTGAGATAGATAAATAGATAGATAGATTGATTGATTGATTGATAGGATGGATGAACAGATGAATGGATGGATGGAAGGATGGATGGGAGGATGTTGGTCACGGGGGTGCCCGTGGGGACTCTGTCTTGTCCCTGGCTGCTCCCTCTGTCTCCTTCTGCTGTTGGGCTGCCCTGAGCCAAGCACCTCCCTCCTCTGTGGCCTCCACCATGGTCTCAGCCTCTCCCTGGAGACCTCGTGAACCTGAGCCGAGACCCACTTTCCTCCTTGACCTGATTTACATCAGGCATCTTGGCCGGGGCTCTGGAGAGCTGGCCCATCCACGTGGCTTCGTGTCCCAGGCAGAGCTCATGCCTGATGTCCCCGTGAGCGTCTTCTTTTGCTAGTGAACAAAGATCAAGGGAGACTCACACATTTTCATGCTTGGGACCCACATAGGAGGACCCATCCTGGAGAAGCCGGATCAGACAGAAAGGATGTGGTCTAGTGGCCAGGGACTGTCGATCTAATAGCAGGGACCAAGCAAGGTCAGCCTCTGCAGATCCTTCTCGGCATCTCTCTGCAAAATCCCTTGCAGTAAGATGTGGGCCTCTCAAATGGGCCTCCAGTATGGGCCTCCAGAATGGGCCTCTACAGTCTTGATGTACCTTAAGACAGAAAGGCAGGGGACACTGATGAGTGACATTTTTAGGCTATGCTCACCACCAGGGCCAATGTCATTTGGCCTTAGAGAATTTTTTTTTTTTTTTTCAGACAGAAGAAATTAAATATTGCAAAGGGGTCGTCGATGCAGCAGAGGGAAGAGATGCCCAGCGTGCGACAGCTCTTTGCCATCTTTACGGGGGGCTGTCCTGGTCCTGAGATCTCCAGGAGACCCCGGTGGGCTGTAGAGTCCAGGTGCTGTTGACCTCCGCCTTGCTCATCTCCCCCCAAGATGGCTCCAGGTTTTACGTGTAAAGTTCTCCCCGATATCTAGCCTCCTTTGGGCACCAGGAACCTGATATCCAAAGTGCACCTGTGTTTTCTGGGTTTGCAAAAAAAATTTTTTTTTTATTTTGCATCTCAATAAAACCCTCTAAGATTTGGTGGTGGGTTAGATCATTTCCTCTCCGGTTGGCTTCATGGTCCAACCACTTTGGGGACCGACATGGCCAGGGACACCCATGAGCCTGTGCAGATTCACTGAAAGTTACTTAAAAAGAAAACGGTCCGACCTAGCTCGGGTTTTTGAAAGCGTTATTTAAAGTTCAGGGAATTTTTTCTTCTTCTTCTTCATGAACCGATCATCCGGACCGTTCCCAGTCCTTTCTGGTAACTCTGTGCCACCCCCCAGAGAACCTCATTGGGCTCTTGGCTTCGGGTTTTAAAAAGTCATAATGCACAAAAAAGGGGAAAAAATATATATATATATATATATAGATGAAGAAGTAAAAGGTTAGGATAACGCAATAGCGCACTCTCCGTCTCAGGCTGCCAACCACTTACATGTGTTTTGGAGAATTGGAAAGGTCACGTCATCCCAGGGACACTTTACTTTCTCAAGGTTTATAAAGTAATCGCCTCCGTTCTCAGGAGCAGAGATCACATCCATCCACAGCAAACGAGCAGACCATTTGCAGCTCAGCGTGGACATTTATTTTGTCCAGCCATCACTCCTGTCTGTGGGGGAACTCGGAGCATGTTTGCATCTGTCTGGTTTTATCTATCTTGCTTTTCTGAGATCTCTCTCTCTCTCTCTCTCTCTCTCTCTCTCTCTCTCTCTCCTCTCTCTCTTTATTTCCACACAGATGCTGGAAAGGTTTTCCTTGACCTTAAGCTCAGGAGGGAAGTCCAGGCAGGAAAACATGCCTGAATGGACACTTGTCATCCCAGGTTGAGGCCAGGAATTGCAAGAAGACAGTGATGATTGACAGCCGGTGAAAAGGGCCATCTGGTCGACCTCCCTGGGGGAACTCTCGGGGGATCACAAAAGGTTTTGTGTCGCCCCCAAATGCAGGAACCCCCTCCCAGCACCAGTTCCCGAAGGATGGGGAGCAACAGGGCAGGTCACCCCTGTGGCAAGAACTCTGTGAGTTGATATGACGGGTTGGGTGCCCCTCAGGGCAGCTCTGGTTGGCTGCAGAGATTAAAATATGAAGTGGATCGAGGTGGGACTTGACTTTCATGCCCCCCCCACCGCAACCTGGCAGCAAGTGGCCTCTGAAATCCAGGGGTGGCAGAGAAGGCTGGGGAACCGTCTCCAACCATCATCCAAAATAGCATTACAGCCGGGCACCGTTGGGCATGGATCTCCTGGAATCCCAGCAACTGGGGAGGCTGAAGCCGGAGGATCGCAGGATTGGAGGCCAGCCTCAGCAACTTGGCGAGGTGCAAAGCGAGTGAGACCCTGTGTCAAAGGACAGGAGTAAGTAAAAAGGGCTGGGGATGGGGCCCCCGGGTTTAAGCACCGCTGGGTTCGATCCCTGGTACCCAAATGTACTAGATAAATGAATATTGCAGACACTATAGTTCATGCTGATTTCTGAATTAAAACTGTGTCTGCATTAGCTTTAATTTGGAAATCAATCATAAAAAGGTGCTTTTACCTGGCTGCAAATAACGCCCTTTCCTGCTGCGCTTGGTGACGGAGTAATACCCCCGTGTGAGCGTGCACCGTGTGCACCACGTGCACCACTGGGGACAGCAGAAGGGGACTTCCTCCCCGTCCCCAAGCAGAGCCCCCTGTGCCCATCTCTCTCTCTCTCCCTCCTGGGTGGACAGCAGAGCAAACGGATTCTTAGTTCCAAGAGGAAACTGCGTGTTTATCCCTCCTCTGTCCACAGAGCCAAGATCAGGGACCTGCCTGACACGTGGTTTTGAAGGGAAGACAGAAATCTCCCGCTGAGCAATTCTGCAAACTATGCATTGCCGATGCTTTCTGCAAAACTAAAAGCAATGAAATTAATTTTTTTTAAAAGGACTCATTTAACAGCCTGTATTAGCCAGGTGCGGTGGTGCATGCTGGTTATCCCGTGGATCAGGAGGCTGAGGCAGGAGGATCGTGAGTTCAAAGCCAGCCTCCGCCAAAGGGAGGCCCTAAGCAACTCAGGGAGACCCTGTCTGTAAATAAAATGCAAAATAGGGCTGGGGACGGGGCTCAGGGGTCAAGTCCCTCGTTTCAAAATACCTGCGGCAGTGACATCTAGAATAGGTTGGAAGGCTACAACGAGGGTGCAGTCAACTGTTGCTTTGAAATCGTCAAGGTGACGTACACCAAAATCAGGGAAATGTGAACTTTGCCAGTAAAATCGTCTCTGCTTCTTTATTGATAGTACTGGGGGGTGGAATCCAGGAATCCAAGGGTGCTTTACCATGGAGACACACCCCCAGCCTTTATGGGACATTTATTTATTTATTTATTTGAGTCCCATTCTTGCTAGATTGTTGAGGCTGACCTTCGAATTTACGATCCTCCTGCCTCAGCCTCCCGGGTGGCTGGGATTACAGGTGTGGCACCCCCCCCCCTACACCGAGCCTCTTTGAATTTCTTGCATACTTCAATTCTAAGGGCAACAGGGAGGGATATCGACAGGATCGTAGTATTTAAAAAAAAAAAAATCCCAACAACGAGATGTCCAATATTGCAAATTAAATGTCTGTGGGCTCACGTGGCTGACGCCCACTTCTGTTTGTGATGAAGCATCCATTCGGGCACCAAGTAAATAAATGATGCATCCTGAGCCGAAAATGAGCTTTGATCTACGACTGGGACATCCACACTTGGCACGGCCCCCGCGGATCTCTTCTGTGTTTCTTTAGATTGAAATCGACCCTGTCTTGTGCCAGAGCGTCACTGGGAACACCCTACAACCCATTATCCCGGAATGAAATTATTTAAAAGGGACACGGGACGCGGTGCATTTGTTCATACGCAGCAGCCCGCTTGGTTGGCTGCAGTCGAGCTGTGATCTATTTATTTCTTTCTTTTTCCAGGAGGTGACAAGGTTGCAGATGAGCATCTGCAGATGCAATAATGCAGACGTACTTAGCTACAAATAAATGGCATGGCTCGGAGGAAGCCTACAAAGTCTAGCCTTCCAGTTGCATGCTTTACTCCAAGTCCCGGAGACAGAATGCATTGGTCAAACCTGCCCTTCACAGATCCCCCAGGTAACTCACCTTGGTGGGAAGCAAAGTTCAGGTGGCTTTTATGCCACTTGATTCCCATGCAATAAGGGTCTGTCACCTCCAGATCTGCAGAATCTAAATTCCAGCCTTCGACCCACAGACCTCTGGGGTGCATGCAAGATCTCACCTGCAGCCTCACCCCTGATGCACGACTTTGTGCAGAAGACCTGTCCAGTGCCCGGACACCGGCCTGAGAAAAGGGCTTTGAAAGATCCCCGTCCCAGTATCTGGGGGTCTCAGGCTCTGAAGAGGCACTTCCAACACCCAGATGACTCTGGGCCCGATTTTAGGTCTCTAGGCCCCATGTCGTCATCTCCAGAAGGATTTTTGGGGACTTCCAAACATAACACGTGGAGCAGGAAAGAAAAACAAAACAGAAATTCCTCGTTGCTTTTTCTGAGGCTGGCCTCCAACCCGAGATCCTCCTGCCTCAGCCTCCTGAGCCCCTGGGATGGCAGGCGAGCATGCGTTTTCTATGAAAGGCTGACCTCAGACCTTCTCGATGAAGAGCCCGATGGTCTGACAGTCATTTTGTACCCTACAACTTGTCATGTCCGCGAGCCCAGGTCCAGAAAAATCTCTGTGCAACTTCAGTGAGAAAGTCCACTCACGGAGGCTCCTTCTCGCTGAAAGAAGAATTCAGTGCATTGGACGGTGCAGCAGACTCCGCGTTGCTCACCTGAGGAGTCCCTGCAGCCTTTACGTGCTGCCTCCGAGGACTTAGATGTGGTTGAATCACTTTTGACCTTAGTGTGGCCTCAGGAATTTTTAGATAATTTGATTGGATTGAGTGGCTCACTGATGAGAGTACATTTCTCTATACCTGCTGCACTCATAAAGCAAAATAAATTCAAGCAGCCTTCCAAATTGTCTCCACTCCTGCAGAAAAATGTTCCCGGTTTGTCATTCTTCCCTTAAGAACACAGCGGGGTGCAGTAGGGCAGGCCCATAATCCCAGCAGCTCTGGAGGCTGAGGCAGGAGGATGGCAAGTTGGAGGCCAGCCTCAGCAACTCAGTGAAGCCCTAAGCAAGTTAGCGAGACCCTGTCTCTAAATAAAACATAAAAAGGGCTGAGGATGAGGCTCGGTGGTTAAGGGCCCCTGGGCTCAATCCCTGGTACCAAAAAAATAAAAATAAAAATAAAAATGTGAGGCTTCATTGATGTAATTGCATCTGACCTTATTATGACCTGTAGGTGGCAACTGTAATAGATCTTCCTCAAGAAGCGTACGATGGCCAGAGAGGCCCAACATGTCGTCATGCTTGTTGATGGAGGGGATTTCTTCTTCTGTGCACAGTCTCTAGCCATTAGAGAAATGCAAATCAAACCTACTCTAGGATTCTGCGTCACTCCCGTCAGAATGTCAATCATCAAGCACACAGGCAACGGTAAGTGTGGGTGAGGACGTGGGGACAAGGCTCCCTCCTACGCTGCTGGTGGGACTGCAAATTGGGGCCACACTCTGGAGAGCAGGATGCAGACTCCTCAGAAAACTGGGACTGGAACCACCATGTGACCCAGCTCTCCCACTCCTCGGTCTATACCCAAAGGGACTTAAAATCAGCCCACGACAGGGACACAGCCACATCCGTGTTCCTAGCAGCTCAAGTCACAAGAGCTAAATGGTGGAACTAACCCAGGTGCCCTTCAACAGATAAATGGATGAAGAAAATGTGGTGTATATACACAATGGAATATTACTCAGCCATGAAGAAGAATGAAATGATGACATTTGCAGGGAAATGGATGGCGCTGGTGACTATCATGCCAAGTGAAATCAGCCAATCCTAAAAAAAAAAACCTAAAGGCTGAATGTTTTCTCTGATATTTGGATGATAATTCACAATAAGGGGGGACTAGGGAAGAACTGAGGTGCTTTGGATTAGGCAGAGAGGAGTGAAGGGAGGGGAGGGGTGTGGGGCAGGAAGGACAGTAGAATGAATGGGACATGGTGACTCTGGGTGCACATAGGACCACAGGACCCGGGTGATTCTGCACCATGTGCAACCAGAAGGAGGAGAAGGGACACTCCATCCATGTAGGACGCGTCCAAGTGCTGTCCACTGTCCTGTGTCACGAATCAGAATTTTTTAAAAGAAGGGTGTCATGGTGTCCCATGTGCTGTGGCACCAAACAGAAGGAGGAGAGCGCCGATTTTCACTTTTAATGCATTTATTCTAAATTTCTCTAACATCACCACCACTTCTTTCTGTGCATGTCCTAATTGTGGTGACGCCGACATGGTTCCGTCCTAACATTTCTGACTCTCTCCTGTCACACCTCTGTGTCGGGACCACAAGCCCCATTATATATATATTTATTTTTTTTCAATGCCGTCATTGGGGGGCGGGGGGCTTTGGATAAAGCCTTAATCTTTCCAAATGGCTCAGGATTTCTTCATTGATTTTTGCTCCTCCGAGGGATCGATATTCTCATTTCAAATTAAATGAGAATTTCGCTGGACAAATCCCATTGGAAAGTGGGTCTCATCTCGTCCTTATTTTAAAAGAAATCGACGACGCTGTCATCTCTAGTTTTCTTTGACGAGGGACTTACAAAAACTTATGCATATTTTTGATCCCTCCATCGCTTGAAGGACACCTGGGCTGATTCTCTATTTGGGGGGCGCAAGGTACCAGGGATTGAACTCAAGGGTGCTCGACCCCTGAGCCCCGTCCCCAGCCCTGTTTTGTATTTTATTGAGAGACAGGGTCTCCCGGAGTTGCTTACGGCCTCACTTTGGCTGAGGCTGGCTTGGAACTCGCGATCCTCCTCCCTCAGCCTCCCGAGCTGCTGGGATGACAGGTGTGCACCCCTGCAACTGGCCTGAGCATCCTGCCTTGGATGGGTATCCGATGGTGGCTCTGCGTCTTAAAGGAACAGCTCGGGATATTTCCCCCTCGAAGCAGAAACAGCCTCTCAATTTTCTTTCCAATCTTTTAGGACACAGTGATGTCTTAGGACCGTGAATCTTTTAGGACCCAAGTCCCTTGGGTTTAGACCGAGGAGCGGGGCAGCTGGGTCCCACGGTGGTTCCAATCCAAGGTTTGTGACCAGTCTCTGTCCTGGTTTGCAGAGTGGCTGTCCCCAATTTGCAGTCCCACCAGCAACGTAGGAGGGAGCCTTGTCCCCACGTCCTCGCCAGCACTTATTATCGCTCGTATCCTTGATGATTGACACTTCTGACTGGGGTGAGACGGGATCTTACAATAGTTTTTATTTGCATTTCTCTAAGACTAGAGGTGTTGGAATTTTTTTTCCATATATTTATTAAGGGCCTGAAATCAGCACACCACAGCGACACAGCCACATCGATGTTTATACAGAGGCTCAATCCACAATAGCCGAGCTCTGCAACCCACCTAGGTGGAAAAAAGGAAATGTGGTGCATATACATGATGGAATATCACGCAGCCATGAAGAAGAAGGGGGTGATGGGGACAGCGTTTTCTATATCAATCCTATTTACAATCCATTGCAGATTTAAAAGTATTTTTTAAAAAAAAAATAGTTCTCATTCCACTGTCCTGTGTAACTATTTCAAATAAATTTTTAAAAATTAAAAAAAAATAACTAAAAAATAGTTTGCATTCTACTGTCATGTAAACTAATTAAAATAAATTTAAAACATTTAAAAAAACAAAAATAGTTTGCATTCTAGTGTCATGTGTAACGAATTCAAATGTTTTTAAAAATATTTAAAAAATAGTTTGCATTCTGCTGTCATGTTAGATGGATTAAAATAAATTTAAACCATTTTAAAAACATGAATTAAAAATAATTCTCATTCTGGTGTCATGTAAACTAGTTAAAACAAATTTGAAACATTTTAAAAAAAACATAAATAAAAATAGTTTGCATTCTACTGTCGTGACGAATTAAAATAAAATTTAAAAACTAAGAATTAAAAAGTCAATCAATAAAAAATAATTCGCACGCTCATGATATCATTCAATCTGCCCACCCAAACAGCTTTGATTGATACCACCGTATGCACAGAAATTACACAGGCAGGGCAAGAAGTAGTATGTAGCTGATAAAAATAAAAATAAAATAAAACTGTACCTGTAATTTCTCTCTCTCTTCTGTCCGTATTTATTATTCACAGATGTGAATCAGCTTTCTTTTATCTTTCCACTTTCTACGCCTGGGACCCATAAATATTGATAGCAACCAATAATACTGCTTTTCAATTTTGTTATTTGAACCAGAAGATACTGATTGTATACAGAAGGTCTCCAACGTTGCATGGTTTGACTGACGATTACATTTTTTAACTGTATACTTGGGCAGATGTGACCCACATCTAGGGCCCACCGTGGCTTGGAGTTTGCATTTGGGTCTTTCCGGGTCTGGGGCTTGGGGGGCTGCAGCAGGCGGTCAGCCCCATGATCTCAGGGTGAGTCCTGGACCCCCCCACGGTAGACAGCTGTCAATCAATAATTTGCATCCCAGCTGCAAACAGACAGAGTCGTGTCTGGGTCCTGAGGACCTCAGTGAGGGACAGCAGGAGTGCAGAGCGATGAGCCCCTGAAGCAGTTCAGGGAGGAGCAGGTGGACATGAGGAGTAGCCTGCCCAGGGACTGACCTTTGCCATGATATTTGCATTTTGCTTCTTTGCTGTGACTTTCTTGTGCATCCCACGGTGCGTGCATAAGCATGGGGTCTGGCGGGTGGGTGCGGAAGATGCAGTTAGCCGTACCTTCAACTTGGGATGGGGATGCTCTACCCTTATCATCCTAGGTTTTCTATGGGGCACAGAGTGAGGTTATGGAATATGCATATATGAGGAAATGATTCATTGGCAATAATTAGTGTCCCATATAATTCCACTGTTAATAATTATAGGCAGCCAGACGCGGTGGCACACGCCTGTCATCCGAACGGCTCAGGAGGCTGAGGCAGGAGGATCGCGAGTTGAAAGCCAGCCTCAGCCAAAGGAGGCCCTAAGTAACTCAGGCAGCTCTAATTAATAGCTCCTGAGCCAAGGACGTTGCAGAAGCAGGTCTTGATTGCAGACAGGAGCTAGCTGGACATGTGGCCAGGCATCAGTGTTGGCTAGAGGGGTGCAGAGGCCAGAATGCATTGCACCTGAGCCTGGGGATCCCTGGAGAGCTGAAAAAAAAGCACGCCTTTCCTGGTTCTGAAATGCGCATGAACAAATCTCTGAAGGCTCTTAATGCACCTGGAACCTTCAGAGATTTAAGGGTTAATTGATCTGAGGGTCCTTTGCATCGCCATCAAAGAATGATGATCCCATTTTCAATGATGAAGATTTTTTGCACGAATTAAGGGTGATTCATTGCATGCATGGTGCATGGTATTTTGTCTTTAAAAAATGGAGCACATTTTGACCCGCATCGGTGCATGGTCAGGGGTGTCACCTGCAGCAGGTCCCCAGCCCGGTCTAGGGAGCGTGAAGTTCCAGACAGCGGCCTGTAGGTGGCACTGTTGAGTCGACTCGTGGAGAAGGCAGCTCTGCAGAAATTAAGGGGAATTTTTTTCTTGGAAACGTGGCGTCTCCCTGCCAACCGCCCCCGGGGCTTTGTTTCGGTTTTAACGACACCAAGAGCCGTGGGACGCCTGGAGAGAGTCAGTCATGCGTCCAGAGCGTGCATACCTGATGTGCAGGGACCACAAAATCTGCACAGCATTTTTTTTTTTTTTTTTTTGGAGGATGAGAGGGGTGCATACCACGTGGGTGTCCTTTGTGAATATCTCTGTGATTTGTTGAATGTGCAACATGGAACACCGTCCAGGAGAGGTGGCCAGGGAGAAGTCGATTTCCAAGCATTTGTCATTGGAATGAAACTCGGTCAGGACGAGGAAAAATCAGCTCTTTGGAAATATTTGTGAAGCATGAATTTACTGTGCAAAGTGAAGTTGTCTTCGAGGCAATATCGTAAATGTTATTGGCTATCATGTTGCTCCACATATTTATTTAGTGTGAATTGACAGAAGGATTGAACCCAGACTAATGCTTTAAAGTGAATTTCTCAAATGCACACACACACACACACACACAAAAAAAAAAAAAACCCAAAACAACTAGAATTGAACATTGTACCAAAACTTAGTAAGTCAAACTCAGTATATTTAAAAACATCCACCTTATACTCTTTAAATTGGCATCCATTCTTATTCTTTATAAAGACCTGGGTGTGGTGTCACACGCCTGTAATCCCAGCATCTCAGGAGGCTGAGACAGGAGGATTGAAAGTTGGAGGCCAGCCTCAGCAATTAGTGAGGACTTAAGCAACTTCGTGGGACCCTGTCTCAAAATAGAAGATAAAAATGGGGCTGGAGATGTGGCTCAGTGGTTAAGCATCCCTAGGTTCAATCCCTAGTACCAAAAAAATAAATGAATAAAATAAAAATAAATAAATAAAATAAAGAAGAAGAAAAAGAGAGAAAAAAATTAGGAAAGAAAGGAAAGCACCAACCTTGGCAGTCTTTAAATCAGTATTTCTTGCTCTTCCCCGTAGAGACCCTGAGCTGCCCGCTTCCAATTAGGACGTAGGAATAGAATCCAAGCATCACAATTTGCACTTTCTCGGCACAAACCAGACTCAGTCACGTTCAAAAGCCAACTTTTCGGCCACCCCTCGTAGATCTGCATCTGTAGGACCCACCTCAGATCGAGGGGTCTCTTGCTCCTGTGTACCTCTGTCCAGGTCACCTGGAGCTTGGCCCAGGTGTGCATTTGGAGGGCTCTGACCAGCCCCTGGGTGGTGGCCAGCGTCCCCGTCTTGGGAGTCTCAGAGGGTTACATTCTGCAGGCATCAAGATTGACACCTAGAAAGTAGCTTGCAGCAGGTGGACGCTCGTACATAAATGTGTTCATACATAAATGTGCCCGATAAAGACACAAAATGGAATTGCGTAGCCATTTAATAGAATCACATTGCCTATGATGCATGCCGCAGAGCTTTGCAATACTAATTGGGCATTGCACAGACGTTATAGATGGAAGGTATATGGTATATTTTAAATGCATCCTGTCTATTTATATGTGGGTTTTTATTCAATCAGCCTAGTATTTACGACGCATCATGATGCACATTGCAGAATGTTCTAGAATGCACATTACGTGTGACACCCGACGTTACGACTCCATGCTAAGCGTGCCACACTCAGCTGCAGGTGACAATACATCATGTCACGTCCTGGGATGTCACGGACACGTCTTGTTATGCTCATGAGCAGGGAGCAGAAGGACCCCCCCCCCCAATGTGATGGTCACTCCATCCTCGAACCCGGGACCCTAGTCTATCACCTGAATGATCCAGCCTGGGGGATGTTCAGCACCTTCTCTGGTCAGTGTTCAGGATGGTCAAGGTCATGCAAGGGCAAAATTGGAATAAAAAATAACAGGGTCTGCTCGATTCAAGGCTGGGGGTGAGCGAATCCTGCTACGGACCTTAGTCTCTGCATTTTGACAGACGTCCCCCCCCCCCAGACACCGGGAGATGGTAGTGAGGGTCAGGTCCAGGGGCAAGGCTGCCCAGGTCTGCGGCAAGCTTCCTGTCGATCTAGAATTACTTCAAATTGAAGAAACTGTTTGGGGAAATATCCTCCTGAGGAAAGACACGATCAAGTGTGACAAATGAACACTCCAAATCAAAACCAAATGGTTCAAAGAGGAAGCTCACCAAAGTCGATGTGCAGAGAATAAGTCCCTGAATAGATGCTCACCGTTATTATGGACTCACGGATAAATTAAAAAAAAAAAAAAAGGTCGGTGTCCTCCATAAATAAAAATGACATCGCGTGAGCCGGTCATGGTGTGGTGTGCACATCTGTAATCCGAGCGGCTGGGAGGCTGAGGCAGGAGGATCACAGGTTTAAGGCCAGCCTCAGCAATTTAGCAAGGCTGTCAGCAACCTAGCGACACCCTGTTTCAAAATACAATCAATCAATCAATCAATCAATCAATCAATAAAATGAGTTAAATGTGGCTCAGTAGTTAAGTGCCCCTGGATTCAATCCCTGTACAAAGAAAGAAAGAAAGAAAGAAAGAAAGAAAGAAAAGAAAGAAAGAAAGAAAGAAAGAAAGAAAGAAAGAAAGAAAGAAAGAAAGAAAGAAAGAAAGAAAGAAAGAAAATATCTGGTGGAACCTGATGGTCCCTGAATTTTTTGGCGGGGACGGGGAAGGAGGGGTACCTGGGATTGACCTCAGGGCCACTCGACCCCTGAGCCCCGTCCCCAGCCCTATTCTGCATTTTATTTAAAGACAGGGTCTCCCTGAGCTGCTTTTAATGCTCATGTTAAGATTCTCACAGGAAGATTTTTAAAAAGTCTTCATTGAGAGTCTCCTTTTTTTAACGGGAACCTTACGTCAAATTCGTGGCTGGGAAAAAAAACCTCAGGAACAAACGCTTCTCCGTCATAAGCCTTGTAAGATTTGCTTTCCCATAAAAAACGCCTGATTTCTAAAAATGTTAATGTTCATCAGAGACGGTGGTGCCTCTGTAAGGCAGGCGGAAGAAAAGTGAAATTATTTTAAAATTTTGCTAAAATAAGTTAGTTAAGACCCCAGCAGGGCCGGGCACAGTGGCTCACGCCTGCAATCCCAGAGGTTAGCTTCAGAGGCTGAGGCAGGAGGATCCCAAGTTGGAGGCCAGCCTCAGCAACATCAAGGCCCTAAGCAACTCAGGGAGACCCTGTCTCTAAATAAAATGCAAATTACGGCTGGGGATGGGGCTCAGGGGTCGAGTGCCCCTGAGTTCAATTCCCGGTACAAAAAAAAAAAAAAAAAAAGAAAGAAATGAACATTTATACATACAATTTTTTTTTGCGCATTTTTAGAATCATATTACTAAATGCATATAACTGTATGATTATATAGTCATATATGTAATAAAATAGCTGTATAATTAAACTTAAGCTTTACAGTTTAACTATATATTTATAAATAAATGCATGGTTATATGTAGTGCATATATATAGTTCCGTACATTATATGTCATTTGTCATCATTATAGGTCATGTACAATTTCGTAACAATATATATCATGTAAAAATCATACCTAATGTAAATAGTTACATTATATAAAACGATGTAAAATTCAAGTCATATAAAATACTATACTAAAGCATGTATTTTTATTTAAATATAAATCATATAAATGTTATACATACATCATATTATACATTGCATTATATTTTGTGTGACACATTATATAAGATTGTATCATATATAAAAACGGGACATACATTATATGAATATCTGCTAATATGTGAATGTGAATGAGCCAGGCACCGTGGTGCACGCCCCGTAATCCCAGCAGCTCCGGAGGCTGAGGCCGGAGGATTGCAAGTTGGAGGCCAGCCTCAGCAGTTTAGGGAAAATCTGGTGACCCGTGGCCTCTGGAGGTGTGCAGGGGGAAGAAAAGAGGTCATAAATGTCCCTATTGTGGTGCTGACTAAATATGTCTATCATCACATGCTCAGCAGACACTAAACAGATATTTATGGGTGTCAATATATCAATAACTTTAAATATTATTTTTTCCACACAGACTGCGTGCGCCCAATAGCACCAAAGCAAAAAGAGCCTCTTGACTGATCTGTTGGTTGATTGACTTAGTGATCCCTCAGATGCCCACATGCTCTCCCTTAGAACCCGGCTGGTGGTTTTCCCTCTCATCTTATAATGACGCCTCTCATCTCAGCCCTATGAGTGACAGCCTTCTGTCCCCTCCTGAAACTTGAATCCCCAAAACTTGCTTACACTGGTAAAAGAAAAAAAAAAAAAGCAAATGGATTTTTTCACCGAAACGAGGTGAACACTGAGCGAGAGATTTTTATTCGATGGTCTTATAACAAGATCTGCAAATCACTGTTATTATGGGTCATTTACAGAGGGACAGAAATAGCCCCATAATAGGGAGATGGATCTGATCCCCGTGTGCGTGCAACCACCCGGAGGACGATATTTTATTTTTATATGATATCTCCCACTGGGATGCACCCCAGTTGTCTGAGGCATATAAAATCAGGAGCTTCCGGTACAAAGAGCGTGAAACTTTTAAATACCACGGGCCACGTTTAGCTCTGCTTCTTGGGTAGATGATGATAGTGCTAGGCACTGGGGGTGCACACCCCATAATCCCAGCGGCTCCGGAGGCTGAGGCCGGAGGATTGCAAGTTGGAGGCCAGCCTCAGCAGCTTAGCAAAAGCCTGCCTCAAATTTTCTGATAGAAGGTGGTCCAAAAAAAATGGGAGTCTTGTGGGCTGAAGTACGGTTTGGAAATAGGGTTTTTGCAGAGGGGATTGGGAGTGCAGTGAGGTCCCCAGGGTGGCCCTGACCCAGCAGGACAGGGAGGGAATAAAGCCTGTCATTTGAGCCACCCAGAGCGCCGTGTTTTGTTACAGCAGCCATCACAGATGCATGCACACTCATGGCCTCCATGTTTGCAGAATTTTGCAATTGAGCCGTGTCCCTGTTTCATGTTGAGGAAGATCTCTGGTGGCTGATTCAGTTATCAGCTTATTCAAGTGACTCGTTTGTCACTGGATGAACCTCAGGGGTCTCTGTCCCCCGCAGGGAGCAGGTCCCCAGGGTGAGTTGTTTCCAGCTGCTCACAGGACACCTCTGCTCCGTCCTCATGGTGTGAGGTCATGGGTGATGACCCACCTGGCCTTTCCTTTAATGACTTTATAACCTAAAAATCACACCTTTTTAAAAAAAAAAATGATTTCCACTCTTCCTTGAGTTTTATTTTATCTGCAGAATGTGCTGCTTCTTGGTGAGTGCCCCAGGTGAGACCTGGAGAAGGATACGTCTTCTCTTTTCCTTGGATGGAGTATTGGATAAAGATGGATTCAATCCAAGGAGCGTGCGTCAGCCTTCAGCCCAACCGTCTTAGTCAACTTTTATGTTGCGGGGACCAAAGTGGCCAATAACAATGACTTAAAGGCGGAAAAATTATTAGGGGCTCACGGTGTCCGAGGTCCAGTCCCTGGTGGCCGACTCCATGGCTCTGGCCCAAGGGGAGCAGAACAAGATGGCGGCAGGGCCTGGAGGAGGAGAGCAGCTCAGGACAGGGCACCAGGGAGCAGAGAGAGCTCTGCCCACCAGGGACAGAACAGAGACACCAAAGGCACAGCCCAGGGATCCCCTCCTCCAGTCACAGCCACCTGCTGCAGTCACCACCTGGTTAATCCATTTAAGTGGATTAATCCACTATGAGTCTACACCCAGTGAGTTCATCCAAGTGGATTAATCCACTATGAGTCTATACCTAGTGAGTCCATCCAAGTGGATTAATCCACTTATTAGTCTACACCCAGTGAGTCCATCCAAGTGGATTAATCCACTATTAGGTTGCACCAGGGAGAAGAGAGAGCTCTGCTCACCAGGGACAGGACAGAGACCCCCAAGGCACAGCCCAGGGACCCCCTCCTCCAGCCACACCCCACCTGCTGCAGCCACCACCCAGTGAGTCCATCCAAGTGGATTAATCCACTATGAGTCTACACCCAGTGAGTCCATCCAAGTGGATTAATCCACTATGAGTCTCCACCCAGTGAGTCCATCCAAGTGGATTAATCCACTTATTAGTCTACACCCAGTGAGTCCATCCAAGTGGATTAATCCACTGATGAGGTTAAGACTCCCATCATCTAATAATTTTACCTCTGAACTTTCTTGCATTTCTACCCATGAGCTTTTGGGGGACACCTCGTCTCCAAATCATAACAGCCTATTTCTAACAAAACAAAATGAAAAGTAGCTCAATTTCGTACTGAAAAAGAAGAACATTGTGCCCTCTGAAATGCATTTATCTGGGAAAATTCCAATAGTAAAATGAACAGGATTTTCTGCCCTATCAGCCTCCAGTTGAGTAATCCTGCAATGTAATCTGCAAATATCTACAAATAAACAGAATCATCCCCCTGCGGTCATGCCCCTAACGCACTTGATAATGGGGTCAGGATTGCAAACAGGGGCATGGCGTTGCCCTGAACCCGAATACAAAATTCAGTGTAGACAATTCGGGGGAAATGGATCAGAGTGAAAACCGAGGGGTTCTTGGAGTACGAGGTCTTGTCTGTGAAATGCAAATAGAAATCAATGAGCAGTAGCCAGTGCACATTGCCGCCTCCTGGGTCCTATTTTACAAAGGAAGCGTGTGCAGACCCAATTCCATGTGCATATCCCAGGTGTGGAGAATCAGCAGGTGACGGCCAGGTGCTCTGTGGGAAGGCATCTGCTTCTCGAAGTGTCTTAAACCCATTTATTTTTCTTATGGTTCCTCGAGCCCTGCATTGGATCGGTGCCTGGGTTTTACTTATTTATTATACCCCTGTGTTTGTTTTTTTTCTATGTTGATAAGGATTTATTTTGTGCATAAAAACACCCCAGGTCAATATGAACAGGCACGAGGGGAATGGGTACCATGATCGCCAAGCTTTTAGTGAGTATTTGCTTTGAATTTTTCTGAGTATACAGAAAATTTTTTTTTTCCAGCCTAGGCAGAGAGAAAAAAAAAAATACATATCACTTGCTCTCTGTCACATTTCACCTGCTGGAATTTGTTTTAGAAATATGATTTTTTAAATGTATTTGGCGAGAAAACAGATGACCCTGGGCTCTCGGAGTCGGGCTTATTTTGCTAAACATAATGGTCTCGAATTTCATGCATTTTCCTGCCAGTAATAAAATTTTATTTTTCTTTATGGCTGAATAAAAGTGCATTGTGTGTACACATTCTGTTTTCTCTATGCATTGATAGACCGGTTGTCAATCAAAGGGAGATTAGTAGAATAAGGCTCGGGAGGCTGAGGCAGGAGGATTGTGAGTTCAAAGCCAGCCTCAACCAAAGTGAGGCCCTAAACAACTCAGGGAGACCCTGTCTCTAAATAAAATGCTAAATAGGGCTGGGGACGGGGCTCAGGGGTCAAGTGGTCCTGAGTTCAACCCCCAGAACCCCCCCGTAAAAAAAAAAAAGAAAATAAAAGAAGTTTACTTGTGGTTATTATAAGATATTCTTCATGTGGGTGAAACCCAGTGGGTCCGTGTATTTATTCCCCAACTGATGGATATTGGTTTCTTTTCTTTATTTGGATTTTTTCCACTTTTATTTATTTTTTCTTATTTTTTAAAATTTATTTATTGGTGGCACTGGAGATTGAACTCAGCAGAGCTCTATCACTGAGTTACACCCCCAGCTCCTGTTTTTCAATAAATTTTAAGACAGGTTCTCACTAAGTTGCCGAGGCCGGCCTCGAATTTTCCAGTCCTCCTGCCTCAGCCTCCCAAAGAATAGGATCGCAGATGTGCACCACCTTCGTTGGCTCTTTGGTACGGAGTTTCCAGGGATAATCACAGGCCCATCTCTGCGGCCTTGTTTCCCTTTATCTTGGGGTGGGATTGCAGAGTTTTAAGACAAGAATATCCAAATCTTAAAAGAAACTGCTTTGTAGAGTGATCTTAACAAAAAAAAAAATTGCCGGATGAGCTCCTCATTGTGGCTCTATGCCTTCTGGGTGCAGTAGTTTATCAGTTAACGACATTTTGTCCTGTTGCCAGGCTTCGGGGATTGGCTCACAGCAATAGCAAGCAACTGGCTCTCAGAACGGATCCTGTCATGGTTTCTGTGGGTGGAGGACCTGGGTCTGGCTCCCTTAGGGCAGTGGTTGGACCCTGGCTGTGCCACTGGGTGGCCCTTCAGCTGTTCAGCTGTCAATCAGTCTCAGCCTCCTGCCGATTTGACTGTGGTTGGCTGGTGCCCAGGGGATGGGGTCCGGCTGTGCATTCTCTACCTGATGAGCTGCTCAGCTC
This sequence comes from Spermophilus citellus, assembly GCF_964194105.1. Taxonomy (NCBI): domain Eukaryota; kingdom Metazoa; phylum Chordata; class Mammalia; order Rodentia; family Sciuridae; genus Spermophilus; species Spermophilus citellus. Next base: position 2,665,758 of record NC_138190.1, read on the forward strand.
AGAACACCTGGTTTCCCTGGGTATTATTACACGTAATACAAAATACATATAAATATAGCATACCTATTTATATATAATGTCTAATGTACATATTTATGATATAATACAGATGCTTACTTATAATTGCATCTATATAATTGCATTTAGATAATTGCATTTATATATAATTATATGCATATAAATGGTTATATACCTAGATTAATTATATATATATATATCATATAGCTTATATATATTATCATTATATATCATTATATATATATAATATGTGATAAGCATTTTTACATATTCATGCACAATACAGGTGCTATATATACTTTATATACAAATGCACATATATTGGTATAGAAAATATATAATATGCATTATACATATTTACATATAATTATAAAATACAATTTATATATAAATATATATAAAATATATAAATATCGATATGTGCACGTCTATATGTGTGTATTATATATTTTAATAAATTTACTTACATGATATGACCCAAGTTTATATTTTACCCTCTGCAATAACTGGTGTCTCTCTCTTCCAAGAGGACAAAACCTGCTGTGTCTTTGCTGATGCAATTTAAACAAAATATAACGAACCCAATCCAGCGATTCTCATAAAGCAACAGGATGCGTGTAGGTTGCTCAGATCAATTTATACACAGATATAATTTAAATATATTTTCTGTTACTTGTTTTTTTATAGGCACATGTATTGCAATTCGGTAATTACTCAATAGAAGTCACTGGAAATGTTCTGCTTTTGGTGAGCTCTAAATTCTTTGGGCAAAATTTATCGAAACAACCAATTCTTCCAGGCAGGACATTTTCGTGCATTTATAACTTCTTTTGCACAGATTGGCCCCCACCTGCTCTGAACAGTCCTCAAACACGGTGATAAGGGTCCGTTCTCTGCCTCATAGAATTGAATAATCTTCATGGACATTTGATTGCATTCACCTGAACTTTAATAATATGCATGCACGATTTTTGCTAGAGTAACGTACAATTGTTTTTTTTTTTTAATCTTTTTGCAACAGGCTGCCCACAGTGACATCTCTCCTTTATCAATTTCAGAGCCAGAAAGTAAATGGCTGTAGACTCGATGGGTAGAAGTGATGTCCTAGATTTTGCAAAAGAGATCCACTATCCAAAGGGTTAGTGCACTCATTTCTGTGTTTTTCATGAGTTTCACGTTGGTTGCATGTTTGAAAACTGACCAAATTACCCTTCAGACCACCAGGTTGGTCTCTGGGGTGGGGGTTAAGAAATCTGCACGGAGATAAAATCATGAAAAGTCAAGGTGTTTACTCTGGTTTTCGTGGGGGAATGTACCAGGCTCCACCTGCAAACCAGGCGCACGTCTTGCAAAGTAACTTTGTTACAACGACAAACGAAAAATCTGACACATTGTTGCCACTGGGAAGATTGTGGGGGATCCTTGGTGCGGGAGGATGCTGATTGGATCTTTTTGCTTGATCTTTAGGGCTTTATAAAAATGTCTCGGTCTTGGGTTTTCTATTTTTCTCTTGGAAGTTAGCAGGCACAGTTCTCTGAGTCCGATCAGCAGCTGCTTCTTGGCTCTTCTTATCTGTTCTTTGCTGCTCTTATCTGCTCTTGCAAAGCAGGGCAAGCCATGCAGGGTCCCAGTTCATGCACACGGCTGTCCTTTAAGCCGTCTGCCTCCTGTGACATTGCTTTGTATTTCCTAAGACGTGCCCTGATTGTGGCCCCCTGGCTGGCTCTTGATTCCCGTGACCTTTCAAACCGTCTCATCAGCAATTATTCTACAATGAACAGAGTGTTTGAAATATGAGAGCAAAAAAAAAAAAAAAAAAAAGCAGAGTGGTTACGGAATTAACCCATGCCCTTCTGGACCCCTCCCAGACTGACGCCGAGACACATTCAGGGAGCTCAGTGGATGCCCATCAACTTTAAGGCTCAGGTGCCTGATGGTTATAGACATCATTGTCACCTGTAAATCCAAGAGACTGAAAACGGAGATGATTATAATGATTAAACTATGATTATCTGCATGTATTAAAGAATTTATCTGGACTGGTATGGCTCAAAAATGGGAGCGACCTGGCACAGGGGCACATACCTGCGATCCTGGCGGCTTGGGAGGCTGAGGCAGGAGGATCATGAGGTCAAAGCCAGCCTCAGCCAAAGGGAGGCCCTCAGCAACTCAGGGAGACCCTGTCTCTAAATAAAATGCAAAATAGGGTTGGGGACAGGGCTCAGGGGTCGAGGACCCTAGAGAGACCCCAACCCTGCAAAAAAAAAAAAAAAAAATAGAGGCTGTAATTGAATTGCTACAATTTGGTCCTAAAGGACTACTTCCTATATCAGTTCTGTTGGGAGGTGGTAGAAATTGTAAGAGACAGTGGCCAGTGGGATGAGTTGTGGTCATTGGGACATGCCATAAAAGGGGAATTAGGACCCCAGTCTCTTCTTCTTGCAAAAGTCATCAGTCACCGACTGCATTTTCCAAAACCCTGAGCCCAAATACAGCTTTTCCTTAACCGAGTGGGTCGCCTTGGGTGTTCTGCTGGAGCCAAGCATGGCAGCCCTTCACTGACCCATGGAACCGGTTACCCAGGGCTCCAAATGGACAACGACCCTTTCTCAATTTGTCCATCGATTCTTGGATGAGGCTGGGTGGTTAAGGTCCCCTGGATTCCATCTTAGGTCAAAAAAATAAATAAAAATAAAAATAGAGACCCAGCCCCAGGACCTTGGTGATTTTTTACCAACCCTTGGCGTTCATTCTTGTGGAACAAAAGGGTGACAGAGGACAAAGCCCTGTAGCCCTGGAGTTAGCCCAGGAGGGTCGGGACCAGGCACGGGGCAACGGAAAACTCATTAGCAACACAGCCTTGGTTTCGGGCTCCCTCTCTGATCCTGCCCTTTAGACAGGTCTTTTTATCACAGGGACAGAAAGATTCAATCAGAAACTGGCATCTCAAGATCGAGACTGGGTTTGAGGTTGGAAAATAGGAATAGAAGCCCGTTCCCCCACCTCAGGGCTCCTGAGAGCTGCTACGGCCCCACATGACCATGCTGCATTTTAAAATATAGATATTTTTAGACGTTTACTTTTTATTTATTTATTCATTTTTATGAGGTGCTGAGGATGGAACCCAGCACCTCATGCATGAGAGGCCAGCACTCTGCCCCTGAGCCCCAGCCCCGGCCCCATTTTTATTTAAATGTCACCTTTAAACCTTGGTGGGAGGTGACCCAGAAATTCCATGCTCCCTCCTTGTTGAAGGGTTTGGGGAGAGGGGGTCTCAGGACCCTGGTGCACTCTGGGATAAATTCATATGTCCCCTTTTAATTTTTATTAATGACTGAAGGATTGGTTGATTGATTTACTTTTGGAAACAGGGATCAAACCCAGCGGTGCCTAACCACTGGGCCACACATCCCCAGCCCTTTTTGTTTTATTTAGTTTTTAAAATTTTGAGACAGCGTCTCGCGAAGTAGAGTCATTAAGTGGCTGAGGCTGGCCTCCTGCCTCAGCCTCCCAAGCCATTGAAAGTACAGATGTATAAGGTTCTTCCTGGCTGATGCTTTCTGATAGCAATTCCCAAGATATAGATTTCTTTACATATCTCTGTGTATTTATATTTATAGTATATGAATCGTATTTTTATGATTATATAAATCATAATTATATCATATGTGATTTAGATTGTATATTTGTGATATATAAGAATATATATTTACAAAAATATGCATAAATATATACTATAACATTTGGTTTCTCCTTTAGGTACTGGAAGGAGAATCCAGGAATGCTTCAATTACTGAGTTATACTCCCAGTCCATTTTGTTTTTCACTTTGAAACAGGGCTTTGCTAAATTGCTGAGGCTGGCCTCCAATTTACCAGCCTCCTGTGTCAGCCTCCCAGGTTGCTGGGATTCCAGGTATGTGCCTCTGCACACACCTGAAACCAACTTCATTCCTTCTTCCCTCCCTTATTTCTACCTTTCTTTCCCTCCTTCCTGATTCACCTTCTCTGGTTTGCTCATGAGCAAAAAATACATGGAAAATCGTGAGAATTTGCCTGTATTTCTTAAACCGTCTTCCAGATGGGCACAAAGGGGAATAGTAAATATCCCCATAGGAAATCAATATATCGATACATGAGGGAACTGGGAAAATCTTCCTGTTTGAAAGGAATAAATGTAGGATGGTAAATTGCAAAGGGTAAAGAAATTTTAAACAGGGAGTTTGAGTTTTTTATTAGATATATTTCTTTGAAGTTCATTTACCTGATCGGTATCTTTCTCTATTCATTTTGGATTATTTCCTCTTTAGCATGAAAGAATCCACAGAAAAGAGCCACTGAGTATCAGTCACATTTTCACAAAGTCCATCCATAACATTTAAAAAGAAAAATAACTAAAGGAAGCTGTGGGAATTGTGAGCATCAATTAATGGACCATCAGTGGAATTCAAGATGGCGCCCGTAGATGACTTTTCTCATTGAGCTTGGGCTGAGATAATGTGGAGTTGGGTTTTCTTCCCTCTTAAATGGAGGTGGATACACCGTTTTCCCATTTTCAAAAGTGTGAACCTTTTAGTCCTTGTTTCAGTGAAACGATTGTCAGTTCTGCTCTGCTCTCTTCCAGGGAAGAGATTTCATGTCTTGGTGACACTCAGACCCACGGTGGACTAGAATTGGGCAGAATGCTAAAGGAATGGCTGAGGGGCGAGATGGCCACTTGAAACCCATCAACACTGAACGCCCCTGAAAACTTGGACGGAAAATCGCTTACATGTTCATTTTGGAACTGATGATAAATGTGGTTTCATTGCTCACCACCCGGACCCCCTCCAGAAAAATAAAAATAAATAAGTAGATGAGTGACGTGTCAAGAATTGAGTTCAAAGAATTTTGATCAGATTCAAGTGGACGAAGGAATTTAGGAATATGGACAGAGAGGGATGCTTTTCCCTGTAAGATCCTTGGTTTCCACACCAGATGTTTCCATGGCTTGGTTTTGATGTGATTCCCATCAATGAAGCCTCTTTAACGTCACGGGAGACCCCCACTGGGCAGCCCTCCATGGGTGACTGAAATTGGAGCTGAGCCTGGCCCCATCTGCAGCCTCCATTTTTGAACCCATCCAAACCTATGAGCTTGCAAGGAACGGGAATCAGTCTCCCCCACCGGTCAGCAGAGCTGATGTGAAAAATGCATCTACGGGGGAAGATGGAAAGGTGTCCTGTCGTGCAGTGGACATGGCTCTGGGCTCAATTCCAACACCACATTCTTTGGGGCGCGGGGAGGCCAGTGTCCCATGAAGCTGTTGTGTCTCTCTGGTGTGTGATGGAGGCTCAGTAGCGAGTCTCCAATAAATGTGAAAATGGAGAATGGCTGGTGGTGGAGGGGGGGCTCTGGGAGGGCTGAGCTCATGGGGTGCAGCCCATGAAGAGGACAAGGGTCATTATAAGAGACCCCGAGAGCCCCTTGCCTGTCCACCATCAAGGACCCAGGAGAAGGCACCCTCTGGGAGCAGGAAGCAGCCTCAGCTGACCCCTGGCTGCCCCACCTGGACCTCGGGCTGCAGCCCAGAGCTGGGAGCATTAGCTGTCAATCATTTAAGGTGTCCTAATGGACCATCAGGAGGTACTAGACCCCTCCACCAGCCACGGGGCACAACCCCTTGATGTTGGCCATGCCAGGGGCCCTCGGGTGGGTGCCCTTTTGCAGATGCACCCACGAATCTGAAAGCTAAAGGGTGCAGTTCCATTCCTCTGGCCTTTCAACCTAAAAAAGGGATCAGTGATCCCTGAATTTCCTGAACCAATATGGCAGCCCGAACCTCATGTAATAAATGTCCCAATCCAATATGGCAGCAGGAAACTCACCAAATAGATGCCCCAAACCAACATGGCAGCAGGAACCTCATGCAATAAATGCCCTGAACAAAAATGGCAGCAGGAACCTCATGTAGGCCATGCCCAAAACCAATATGGCAGCTTGAACCTCATGCAATAAATGCCCTGAACAAAAATGGCGGCAGGAACCTCATGGAGGCCATGCCTGAAACCAATATGGCAGCTTGAACCTCATGCAACCACACAAGTCAAATGTGGTGTGTTGACCCCTCACCCAGGTGCTGGTTTGGAGGGGGGTCCTGGGAGGGCTGAGCTCCCAGGTGCAGCCCATGAAGGGGACGAGAGTCCTTATCAGAGAGACCCAAGAGCCCCTTGCCTGGAGGACCCAGGAGAAGGTGCCTCTGGGAGCAGGAAGCAGCCTCAGCTGACCCCGGTCAGCCCCGCCTGGACCTTGGGCTGCAGCCCAGAGCTGAGGGCATTCAGTGCCTGCTATGTGCAAACAAGATATTTGAGGATCAAATTTTCTACCAAAGCATGTTTATTGAAAACAAAGGTCCTTGTGCAATGAAACCAAAGGCAAGTCCCCATCAATCATGAGTCAGTGCATCAGAAGCAAACGTGAAACTGCGATAGATTCTGATTTTTTTCTTCCTATGATTTTCTCAGGGTGCATGCTCCTCAACAGGGGGAAAAACCCATCATTTACAAAGTCCTACAGAGTAAACACCTCATCTGTTCTGGAGGATTCTCCATTTCCACGTTAATGGGGAAGGGAGTCCAAATTGAGGTTTCATTTAACAGGAAACAAATTGAACGCTTTCTCGGCTGATGGACCCAGTATCTGCGGGTCACCCCCATACGTTTATAGTGATGGTCACAGTTTATTTCTAACAGGTCGGTTTTATGGGGCTGTAAGTACTTTGTAGTGTGAACAGATATTTATGGTTCTGGAGGCCAATACCATACAGAAAGGAAGGGAGAGGCGCAGGCTGACATCCCTGTCTCCCAGGAAGTTCAGATTGAAAGGTGGGAAACCAAGGGGGAGTCTGGAGGGCTCTGGGCAGAGCATTGGCCAAGCCAGAGCTGCGACTCGGGGCAGCCCCAGGGCAAAGGAATCCCCCTTGCATCAGAAGCCAGGGCTGAGTGACTGGTGAGTCCCAGCGGTCCCAGAGCTGACGGCAGGAACTCCAGGGAACAGAGAAATAAGAGGGGCTGAGGACAACTAGGTGACTAGTCCTTAGAGGGGTGACTCCATGGCTCTGGCCCAAGGGGAGCAGAACAAGATGGCGGCAGGGCCTGGAGGAGGAGAGCAGCTCAGGACAGGGCACCAGGGAGCAGAGAGAGCTCTGCTCACCAGGGACAGGACAGAGACCCCAAAGGCACAGCCCAGGGACCCCCTCCTCCAGCCACACCCCACCTGCTCCAGTCACCACCCAGTGAGTCCATCCAAGTGGATTAATCCACTATTAGTCTACACGGAGTCCATCCAAGTGGATTAATCCACTATGAGTCTACACCCAGTGAGTCCATCCAAGTGGATTAATCCACTTATTGGTCTACACCCAGTGAGTCCATCCAAGTGGATTAATCCACTATTAGTCTACACCCAGTGAGTCCATCCAAGTGGATTAATCCACTTATTAGTCTACACCCAGTGAGTCCATCCAAGTGGATTAATCCACTTTTCGTCTACACCTCTCATAACCCGATGAAGCACGCATTAGGGGATCAAATCTGCTCCTCAGAGAGGAGACAGTGAAAAAATAAGAAAGCAATTTGCTCTGCAAAGAAGCCGGCTCTGAATTCTCCACCCAGTGCCTTAAATTCACAGGTAATTGGGGCGTGAATGTTAGGCCCAGAGATTCATGGTTGGCCTTTTACACGGGGGAAAAATGGAAGCATGGAAGGGTCCATTACCAATGTGAAAAATCCGACTCAGCGGTGATCCTTGGTGTCTTTGGCTCCTTAATTCTGAATTATGGCATAAAATCGAGAGCCCCCTGCATCCCTCCGAGACCTGGAAGTCCCTCCTCGGGTCTTGCCTATTATGATAATTAAGATTTATGTGGACTGCACCTGGCTCTGCCGCGGGATGTTCTGAAGCCATCATCTACAGAATCGGGGCAGCAACGATTGGCGAGAGTTTGCTCTGGGGAAGCTCCGGAGATGGCTCTGCCATTTCAAGGGTTTTGTTGATTGCTAGCTTCAGTCAGTTGAGAGCCACGGATATTGACTCAGGTCATGCTGTATCCAGGTGCTGCACCTGCCCTGGGGGCTCTCCTGCACAGGAAGATGGAATTCTTACCAATATGGCGGCTGCTGTCCAACGGGAGGTGTTGGGGATTCACCAAGAATTGTCCATCAGTGTGTTTCCTAATAGGGGGCGACTTTGCTTTCTCACTGTGGAGGATGTTTGGCCCTGCCTGGCCACCGCTGGACTTCTCACAAGTGAGGAGAAAAAGTACTGCTGGTACCTCATTTGGATAGCCCAGAGAGGGTGTCGTGCATACCCTATAATGCACAGCATAGGCATTCCCAGCCAAGAAAGGTCCAACTTCAAAGAATTTAAAGGAGTGGAATTGTACCAAGTGTGTGAGGAACTACATTAGGGATCAAAAACAGAAGGGCGTTTGGGTAGTTGGTACGTCCGTCACTCGTGGGTCAAAGAAGAAAACAGAAGCCACACAGGACCATGATGTGACATAAACTCAGCAAAAGCACAACGTCCCCCAATCCACAAGGTTTGGGGCACGTTGCACACCTTCCCTGATGTTCAAAAGGCAACTCACAGCTCAGTGTGATGGCGCCTGCTTGGAATCCTAGTGGATCGGGAGGCTGAGGGAGGAGGCTTGCAAGTTGGAGGCCAGCCTCAGAAATTAAGTGAGGCCCTGGACCACTGAGTGAGACCCTGTTTAAATCAATTTAAAAATGAAAAAGGGCTGGGGATGTGGCTCTGTGGCTAGGCATCCCGGGTTCAATCACCGGTTCCACACACAAAAAAATGTATACAGAAAGAGCAAAAGACATGTATAAAATAGAAGATTGGTGCTTTGAGAAAAATCAACTAAAGTGACCCATTTTGACTTAAATGACCAAAGAAAAAATCATAAGTGATTGAAATCCCCAATAAAAAGAGGGACATTGTTATTGAATATATGGGAATAAGAATGAATTAAGTTTTAAGCTGTGGAGCCCACCTGGGCGCCCTTCCAAAGATGGATGGGTAATGAAAATGTGGTGTTCATACACGGTGGAATACCACGCAGCTGTGAAGAAGAATGAAAGCAGGGCGTTTGCTGGCAAAATGGGTGGAACTCATAGAATATCATGCTACATGCAATAAGCCAGTGCCCAAAATACCAAAGGTGGAATGTTCTGTCTGATATGTGGGTGCTGATTCCCAATCAGGGGAGGTGGATCTAGGGAAGAAGATATAACTTTCCAGGGTTCAAGAGTGGTTGCACCAATTTGCAGTCCCACCAACAAGGGGGGAGTGTGCACCTTTTCCCCCACATCCTAACCCGCAACCTGGGTACCACCCGCCAACTCTGAAGCCTAAAATCCCTTTGCACGATTTAAATGGGGGGCACCTGTTCCAAAATAGCTCTGTTTGTGTTCTCCTTATTCCAAAATATCGTTTTTCTTCCTTGGATCATAGAACAGTGGTGCTTGCCTAGTTTTTTTTTTTTTTTTAATTTTTATTTATTTTTATTTCCTGTCTGGTTATTTTTCTGTTTTTTCATAAATCGTTATGACTCAGTAAGGGGGTGACTTTAAACACGCCAGCTTTCGTGCGGCCGTAACAGCCCTTAACGTGAAATCATGATAATTATGATCCTGAGATTCTTGGGGGCAGAACTATTTTAAGAATCTGGGTTTGTTAGTGCCGCTTGGAAAGGGCATGAATTGGATGCAAACAGCCTCCTTGGGTTGATAGTTCATGTTCTAGAAGAAGATTCTATAGTTGGCTCCCCATCATGTACCTAATCTGCAGAAAAGAAAAAGAAATAAAGCTTCCAAAAAAAAAAAAAAGACACAAATGTCTGCGAATCGGGTGCTAATTAACTGTCCCGAGCAATTAGGATGTGCCATAAAATTCGATTTAGGCCGCTAATAACTCTGGGTGCCATTTCATCGGGAGACGGACGACACCCCATTATGTTGTGAGGATCGTCCCAAATGCATGGGATCAGAGATGGCTCTTTGGGTTACTATTTAAGTTTGTATGTCTTTTTTTTTTTTTTAAGAAAAATAAAGAATCTCACATTTTTGTAGGAACCACAATAAAAGAGTTAATGAGGGCCTGGCACATTTTGCTTTTATAAAAGCGCGTTTATTCATCAAGAGCAAATGCACGCTCTACTATTTATAAATGCATCATGCTCAGCCATTCTTTATCACACAAGCACAATATGGAAAAAAATGGATAAATCATCTGATTAGGCTAAATTGGAAGCTTTTTTTGCGTTTGTGATTAAAACGTGCTTGCATGCAGCCATTTGGCATCATGTTAAGGTGTGTTGCACGTTGCGGAGTCTGTGTGGCAAAATCGGGAAGGTTTTCAGACGTAGATATGCCTGGGGAACAAAGAGGGATGGGTCCCTTGGTTCCTTTTTATGTGTTAGAAATGGCATCATTCTTAAAAATTGCAGAGAGAGCCAGGCACAGTGATGCACGCCTGTCATCCCAGCAGCTTGGGAGGCTGAGGCAGGAGGATCATGAGGTCAAAGCCAGCCTCAACCAAAGAGAGGCCGTAAGCAACTCAGGGAGACCCTGTCTCTAAATAAAATGCAAAATAGGGCTGGGGACGGGGATCAGGGGTCGAGTGTCCCTGGTTCCAATTTTTGGTACCAAAAAAAAAAGTTGCACAGAGACTTAATTTTAATAAATGTGACCACCCCCCCCCCCCCACACACACACCAACGGATTCTCCAGGGGGAAGTCTGTCACCTGCTGACCGTGGAACAGAGGTTTCCAGTGGAGGCTGAGCTCCCGGGATGCAGGGGGCTGGACTCGGAGGAGATCTTGGTGGGACTTCCTTCCCAGGACCCTGCTGGGCTTCAGGACAAAGTTTGGGGGTCCCAGCAATGCAAGCTGGTGTCCAGGGTTGTCCCCCAAATAGCGAAATCTGTCACCTGAAGCCCAGGTCTCAGTCCAGAGGCCTGACTCGGAAAGTGCCACCTACGTAAGTCCAGGTGCTGTCCCCGGATACCAGTCAGAAAGGGTCAGGGGAAGCGGGAAGAAAGTCCACTCAGTAGGGCCACCAGGGAGGCTAAGGGAGACCCCGCATGTCCACCCTGCCGCTGACCAGCTACCCTGTGTTCACGTGTGCATCTACAGGTTGGTGTCCCTGTCATGAACCTCTCAGGGGCCTGTGCTCACCTGCCCGTCTCTGTGTGTCACCTACTGATCAGCTCCACCACCATGTCTCCACCCGTCCACCACCTACTGATCACCTCCATCACATGTCCATCCATCCCACCACCTACTGATCACCTCCACTGACCATCTCTCCATCCATCCCACCACCTACTGATCACCTCCACTGACCATCTCTCCATCCATCCCACCACCTACTGATCACCTCCACTGAACATCTCTCCATCCATCCCACCACCTACTTATCACCTCCACTGACCATCCCTCCATCCATCCCACCACCTACTGACCACCTCCCTTTATCATCTCTCCATCCATCGCACCACCTACTGATCACCTCCCTTTATCATCTCTCCATCCATCCCTCCATCTACTGATCACCTCCCTTTATCATCTCTCCATCCATCCCTCCATCTACTGATCACCTCCACTGACCATCTCTCCATCCATCCCTCCATCTACTGATCACCTCCAACCATCATCTCTCCATCCATCCCTCCATCTACTGATCAGCCCCACTGACCATCCCTCCATCCATCCCTCCACCTACTGATCACCTCCACTGACCATCTCTCCATCCATCCCACCATCTACTGATCACCTCCATCATCTCTCCATCCTTCCACCATTTATTAATCACCTCCAACCATCATCTCTCCATCCATCCCACCATTTAATGATCACCTCCATCATCTCTCCATCCATCCCTCCATCTACTGATCAGCCCCACTGACCATCCCTCCATCCATCCCTCCACCTACTGATCACCTCCACCAATCACCTCTCCATCCACCCCACCATCTACTTATCACCTCCAAGCATCATCTCTCCATCCATCCCTCCATCTACTGATCACCTCCACTGACCATCTCTCCATCCATCCCACCATCTACTGATCACCTCCACTGACCATCTCTCCATCCATTCCACCATCTACTGATCACCTCCACTGACCATCTCTCCATCCATTCCACCATCTACTGATCACCTCCCTTTATCATCTCTCCATCCATCCCACCACCTACTGATCACCTCCATCATCTCTCCATCCATCCCTCCATCTACTGATCACCTCCACTGACCATCTCTCCATCCATCCCACCACCTACTGATCACCTCCACTGACCATCTCTCCATCCATTCCACCATCTACTGATCACCTCCACTGACCATCTCTCCATCCATCCCACCACCTACTGATCACCTCCCTTTATCATCTCTCCATCCATCCCACCATCTACTGATCACCTCCATCATCTCTCCATCCATCCCTCCATCTACTGATCACCTCCACTAACCATCTCTCCATCCATCCCTCCATCTACTGATCACCTCCCTCCATCATCTCTCCATCCATCCCACCATCTACTGATCACCTCCATCATCTCTCCATCCATCCCTCCATCTACTGATCACCTCCACTGACCATCTCTCCATCCATCCCACCACCTACTGATCACCTCCCTCCATCATCTCTCCATCCATCCCACCATCTACTGATCACCTCCATCATCTCTCCATCCATCCCACCATCTACTAATCACCTCCATCATCTCTCCATCCATCCCACCATCTACTGATCACCTCCACTGACCATCTCTCCATCCATCCCTCCATCCACTGATCACCTCCCTCCATCATCTCTCCATCCATCCCACCATCTACTGATCACCTCCATCATCTCTCCATCCATCCCACCATCTACTGATCACCTCCACTGACCATCTCTCCATCCATCCCACCATCTACTGATCACCTCCACTGACCATCTCTCCATCCATCCCTCCATCTACTGATCACCTCCCTCCATCATCTCTCCATCCATCCCACCATCTACTGATCACCTCCATCATCTCTCCATCCATCCCACCATCTACTGATCACCTCCATCATCTCTCCATCCATCCCACCATCTACTGATCACCTCCATCATCTCTCCATCCTTCCACCATTTATTAATCACCTCCAACCATCATCTCTCCATCCATCCCACCATTTAATGATCACCTCCATCATCTCTCCATCCATCCCTCCATCTACTGATCAGCCCCACTGACCATCCCTCCATCCATCCCTCCACCTACTGATCACCTCCACCAATCACCTCTCCATCCACCCCACCATCTACTTATCACCTCCAAGCATCATCTCTCCATCCATCCCTCCATCTACTGATCACCTCCACTGACCATCTCTCCATCCATCCCACCATCTACTGATCACCTCCACTGACCATCTCTCCATCCATTCCACCATCTACTGATCACCTCCACTGACCATCTCTCCATCCATCCCACCACCTACTGATCACCTCCCTTTATCATCTCTCCATCCATCCCACCATCTACTGATCACCTCCATCATCTCTCCATCCATCCCTCCATCTACTGATCACCTCCACTAACCATCTCTCCATCCATCCCTCCATCTACTGATCACCTCCCTCCATCATCTCTCCATCCATCCCACCATCTACTGATCACCTCCATCATCTCTCCATCCATCCCTCCATCTACTGATCACCTCCACTGACCATCTCTCCATCCATCCCACCATCTACTGATCACCTCCACTGACCATCTCTCCATCCATCCCTCCATCTACTGATCACCTCCCTCCATCATCTCTCCATCCATCCCACCATCTACTGATCACCTCCATCATCTCTCCATCCATCCCACCATCTACTGATCACCTCCACTGACCATCTCTCCATCCATCCCACCATCTACTGATCACCTCCACTGACCATCTCTCCATCCATCCCTCCATCTACTGATCACCTCCCTCCATCATCTCTCCATCCATCCCACCATCTACTGATCACCTCCATCATCTCTCCATCCATCCCACCATCTACTGATCACCTCCATCATCTCTCCATCCATCCCACCATCTACTGATCACCTCCACTGACCATCTCTCCATCCATCCCTCCATCTACTGATCACCTCCCTCCATCATCTCTCCATCCATCCCACCATCTACTGATCACCTCCATCATCTCTCCATCCATCCCACCATCTACTGATCACCTCCACTGACCATCTCTCCATCCATCCCACCATCTACTGATCACCTCCCTCCATCATCTCTCCATCCATCCCACCATCTACTGATCACCTCCACTGACCATCTCTCCATTCATCCCACCATCTACTGATCACCTCCCTCCATCATCTCTCCATCCATCCCACCATCTACTGATCACCTCCACTGACCATCTCTCCATCCATCCCTCCATCTACTGATCACCTCCCTCCATCATCTCTCCATCCATCCCACCATCTACTGATCACCTCCATCATCTCTCCATCCATCCCACCATCTACTGATCACCTCCACTGACCATCTCTCCATCCATCCCTCCATCTACTGATCACCTCCCTCCATCATCTCTCCATCCATCCCACCATCTACTGATCACCTCCATCATCTCTCCATCCATCCCTCCATCTACTGATCACCTCCACTGACCATCTCTCCATCCATCCCTCCATCTACTGATCACCTCCCTCCATCATCTCTCCATCCATCCCACCATCTACTGATCACCTCCATCATCTCTCCATCCATCCCTCCATCTACTGATCACCTCCACTGACCATCTCTCCATCCATCCCACCATCTACTGATCACCTCCCTCCATCATCTCTCCATCCATCCCACCATCTACTGATCACCTCCCTCCATCATCTCTCCATCCATCCCACCATCTACTGATCACCTCCATCATCTCTCCATCCATCCCTCCATCTACTGATCACCTCCACTGACCATCTCTCCATCCATCCCTCCATCTACTGATCACCTCCCTCCATCATCTCTCCATCCATCCCACCATCTACTGATCACCTCCATCATCTCTCCATCCATCCCTCCATCTACTGATCACCTCCACTGACCATCCCTCCATCCATCCCTCCATCTACTGATCACCTCCACTGACCATCTCCATTCTATCCCACCATCTGCTGATCACCTCCCTCCATCTTCCCTCCATCCATCTCACCATCTACTGATCACCTCCACTGACCATCGCCATCCATCCCACCACCTACTGATCACCTCCCTCCATCTTCCCTCCATCCATCTCACCATCTACTGACCACCTCCATCTCTCTCCATCCTTCCACCATCTGCTCGTCACCTCCACCTGTCCTCTCTCCGCCCATCCACCTGCCCACACCCACCTGTGTCCCACCTGGGTAGCCGCCCGTCTCTCTGACCTTTCCTTACTCAGCAGCACCCCTTGTCCTTGGCTCCGTTTCTGGAGTCGAGCTGCTGACCGTCTCGGGGGATCCCTAACAGTTGGGTGGCGGATGCACAAGTCCTGGAGTTGGGGGGGAAGAGTGTCCTAGTGAGGACCTGGTCGTGCAGAGCTGGGGGGTCGCTGGGGACCAGGGGGTGAGTGTTGTTGGCCAGTGTGTCGGGGAGGCTATGGGAGCTGGCCGGACTGGGGTGGTGGTGACACCGTAAACATGTTTGCCGCAACACCAAGGGACCTGCCTTCAATCCACGGGGCTCTTTACATGTGACCACGGAACCTCAATAATATAATATAATTAAACAGAAAGAAACGTAACGATTGGGGACATGGGGTCATATTCTGCACCGGTCACTGTCTCGATTTGTGATTTCGACGAATATAAAAAGTTAAAAAAAAAATTAAGGTACAGAGCAAAAAAAAGAGGTCCCTAGGAAAAGAGCCTCCAATATCTTCATTATTTAGCAGAATGGAGAAAAGTCGAGGCATTTAGGATTTATTTGAATGAACCCAGGGGCGCTTAACCACGGAGCCCCATCCCCAGCCCTGTTTTTGTTTTATTTTGAGGCAGAAAAATCTCTCTACATGGCTGAGGGCCTCACTAAGGTCGCTGAGACTGGCCTCCAATTTGGGATCCTCCTTCCTCAGCCTCCCAACTCACTGGAAATATAGGCGTGCGCCACCGTGCCCTGGGAAATATATATATATATATATATAAGGTAAAATAGCAGCTGTCACCTGATATGACCCTTCGAATTGCACCATCAGATAAGATCAAGTCTTGGCACCTGTGACGCATGACAAGGAAATCAGCAGCCAGGATCCATGGAAGAAAGAAACAGACGGTTGGATGAGGCCCATCAGGGCACAGAGAACACAGAGGGACCCTGGCACACCAGCAGGTGGATTCTTGGAAGGACGGGGAATTTGCACAGATTTTAAAATCCCTCTTCTTCTTGGTCCCTGACCTGTCCAGCGGCGGCAGTTCTTAAAAAAATAATGCAACCAAAACTGACAGGTCTGTCTTCTGCGGGAGACAGGGACAGGATGGATGACCGTGTCCAGGAGCTGGACACCTCCTTTTGTAGAGGGAGAGAGATCAGGACCAAGCGCCTTTTGTTTGCTGGTCCCAGGGACGTCCCCCCCTCCCCCAGGCCGGCTGAAAAGGCTCCTGCAGCCATTAGATTGCAAAATAAAACCTCTGCCCGAGGCCCTCTGTCACCTGCAGATGGCTTTGGGGCCTGAGCTGATTCCTCCTTGTGATGCTAATGCGGGGGGCTGAACCCCAGGACCTAACTGAGCTGCAGCAGCCCCCGGGGGGCGATTATGGCCCCTTTCAACAGGACAGCAATTCCCCCGGGAAAGGGCCACCTACCCAAGGTCCCCGCTTCCAAGATAAATGAAGGCAAATGTCCTGCAGCTGTGGCCGGATCCCTGGGGCCGTGGCCTCTCGCTGTCCCCCGGGAGATGTTGGCACTAGGTTCTAGGAATGCGTTCAGGGTGGGGGGGGGACCAGGAGAGTCCCCTCTGTGCAGGGTGTCCCCTGCCTATCTGGGGTCACCACGGAGCATATGCAAAATTCAGGATCTCTAGTGACACAGAGGCCAGCAGGATCTGGGGTCAGCACGGTCAGTGGCCAGCACGGTCAGTGGCCAGCAGGGTCATTAAAAACTCAATAGTCTTTCAAAGAAGGAAGCCCCTGATTGCTTTAAGGTGCTTTGAAGCAGATCATGTGTTAGAAAATCCATCTGCCGGGTGCAAAAATCTAGCAAGAATTTTAAAACAATAATAAAAATGAATAGAAATAAAGTTGGAGCCACTTAAGGGTGGACACACATATTTATTTTTTCTGTGCATGTCTTTGCATGGTCATGATGCCCATGTGTGTCCATTCATGGAGCAGAAAGAAGACTTATTTTCAGGTGCTAAAATTATGTACCTGCTTAAAAATATAGAAAAATTTTTAAAAAATTAAATAATGTCTAAATTCCACCTGTTTTTTTTTTTTCAACCAAGGAGACACGACTGTGTGGTCCCCTGGGTCCAGGGCTGGGGTCTCCTTGGAAATTAAGGCAGCACAGAGACCCCCCTCTGCAACCCTGACTCTTGCCATCAAATCAGCAAGATGTCAGACCTGTCACTCAGAGTGACAGACAGGAGCATATTGAAGGGGTGGACAGGGGAAGGGGACACTCTCAAGGGACAGAGGGGTCCTCTCAGAGAGGACAGAAACAGAGTGCCCCTCCTGCCCTTCAGTTTTATGGGGGTCCCAGGGAAGTTCCCAGAGAATCCTGCCCAGGTCATTATGGGAATACCTTTGCAGCCTCCTGTGAATCTAGTCTGGCTTTATCATTGATGGATGAGCAGAAACAGAGTGGAGGCTCATCCCTGAGCTCATTCAGCGCGAGCAAATCCTGTCTCCTTAGGCGCATGGAGTCACCCAAACCAACTCCTGGTCACCTCGGGCTGCATTTTAGTGATTCCTTTGGCAGAAGGGATGTATGAGGGGCCCCAACTCTGGATGAAACATAAACGACCCATTATTTAACTACACAAAATGGCTTCTTTTACCTTCTTTAAAATTTTTATATTTTGGTACTGGGGTTTGAATTTAGGGACGCTTGTCCCCAGCCCGGTTTTGCATTTTATTCAGAGACAGGGTCTCCCTGAGTTGCTTAGGGCCTCGCTTTGGCGGAGGCTGGCTTGGAACTCACGATCCTCCTGCCTCAGCCTCCCCAACCGCTGGGATGACAGGCATGTGTCCATGAGCCCGGCTCAAACACCTGCTGTGACCTGGGGACCAACACTCTGCACATTTTGCAAAGGAAGGAATCTCCGTGGGAAGCCGTGGAACCCCTCCAAGGGCAGATGTGAATGCCTGTCCCCCCCTGGCTCTGTGATTAATGGCAGTAATTAAATGCTGCGGGCTGAGATCCGAGGAACATAACTAACGTTAATGAGTTGGTAACGTGGGTGACAAAGACCAGAGGCCACTCTGTCCTTGAGACACCGCACATTTGGAGGATAAAAATGATCATCCCTATCCCAGCGGCTCAGGAGGCTGAGGCAGGAGGATTGCAAGTTGGAGGCCAGCCTCCGCCAAAGCGAGGCCCTAAGCAACTCAGGGAGACCCTGTCTCTGAATAAAATGCAAAATCGGGCTGGGGACGGGGCTCAGGGGTTGAGGGCCTCCGAGTTTAATCCCTGGTATATTAAAAAAAAAAAAGTCTTATAACAGCCACATCAGGACGTTTTTTTTGTTTAATTTTTCTTTTTCTTTCTCTTTTGACACCAGCCGCACCGCAGACATGGCCGTGTGCATTGGGGTGGTTCCCGAGTCACTAGGTGATGGGAAACTTGCAGGTCTTTTAGGATCTTAGGGTCCCTCCTTCCATCCTTGATCCCAATGTCCTGGGGGTGGGCTAGAGTTTAAAGGTAAATCCCTTCTCAGCTTTTCCAGATGATTTCTGCAAGCAGCAAACCCTTCATAGAAAGAAAAATAATGATGATGTCAGATTGTGATTCTGGATTCTGTACTTTGTAACGTAAGCTCCAATCTCCTTAGAGCAACCCTTAAAAAGAGACGGATCCTATGAGCAGGAGCTGAAGTGCCTTTTAACTGCATGAATATACTTGATGAAAATCGGTTGCTAAGAGAATATTCAAATCAGAGGGATAGGAGGAATATTTTTCTCTTTGATTTTTATGGACAGCTACATTTTTTTTTTTTTTTGTAGTTAAAATTCCCATTCTTCTTGCCTTGGAAATAAACTTGCTTTAAAATTTTGATTTTTTTTTTTCAGAAAAAAAGAGCCGGTCGTCTATAAAGAAGCTACAGTGAGCTGAACACGGCGGCACACTCCTGCAATCCCATTGGTGGCTCTGGAGGCTGAGGCACGAGGACCACAAGTTGGAGGCCAGCCTCTGCGACTGAGCGAGGCCCTAAAGCAATCTGGTAAGACCCTGTTTCAAAATAAAAAGTAAATAAATAAAAATAAAAAGGGCTGGGGGTGTGGCTCAGTGGTTAAGCATCAGGGGGTTCAAAACCTCTTACCAGAAAAAAAAATCTGTCTGAAT
The DNA here is from genome assembly GCF_964194105.1 of Spermophilus citellus. Classification (NCBI taxonomy): domain Eukaryota; kingdom Metazoa; phylum Chordata; class Mammalia; order Rodentia; family Sciuridae; genus Spermophilus; species Spermophilus citellus. The sequence continues at coordinate 2,685,333 of NC_138190.1, forward strand.
AAGTTGAAGAATCATGCAAATATCAAAGTAAATATAAATTCATTTAAGTGATTCACATCATTTATAATGCAATATTTCTCTCTCATCTTCACTTTCAGGATATATATGAAAGTGTTTCAAAATATTGGGGAAAAAGCCAGGTGTGGTAGTGGCACATGTGTGTAATCCCGGCGGCTGGGGAGGCTGAGGCAGGAGGATCGTGAGGTCAAAGCCAGCCTCAGCCAAAGTGAGGCCCTCGGCAACTCAGGGAGACCCTGTCCCTAAATAAAATGCAAAATAGGGCTGGGGATGGGGCTCAGGGGTTGAGTGCCCCTGAGGTCAATCCCTGGTGGTGGTGATAATAATAATAATAATAATAATAATAATAATAATAATAATAATAATATTTTGAGAAAAAAGTAGCTGACCGTCATTCACATTATTCATTGGGGAAAGGAAACAATTTCAGGGTCAAAAGTATAGTAAGCTGTCACAGAAATCTCGTTCCCAATGTTGTCATTTCCCACAGGATGAAGGAGGAGTTTTCAAGATTCACTGAGAATCACAAAAACCTGCGACTATCATCGAAAAGTTGCTCTCAAGCTTGATTATTATTATTATCATTTTTTTTTGCATCTTGATTCTGTATTAATTAATAATTCAGGAAAAAAATTAGAAGATGTGCTTTATCTGATGGGTAAAAAGGCAATATTCTTTATCACGCAGAATATTGTTGCTTGAGAGAAATGTTTGGGGACTTGCATGCAAGTTCTGAATTCATCACCAGCCCAGCAAAATAAAGACAGAAAAGGGGGGAAAATGCTAAAACCAACAATTGGACATTTTTTGCCATCGTTGGATGGCTGTAACTTATGGAATAAATTGTCTTTTCTTGTTATTTGGGGAAACAAGTATAATGTGTTCACCACTCAAACCAGTGGATGCTCCTTCTACATCCCAATTTAGCGATATTTATTTCGTGCTTTGGATGTGCTCGGCCCTGGGTTCGACACAGAGAAAACAGCGGAATTGCATTCTACTGGATTCTGAGCTCAATTTTTGTCAGAATTCACTTTAATCAAAGAAGGTACATGAACAAATTTCCCCTAAAACGTGCTATTAAAGCAATGTTTAAAATCTAGTTTAAAACACAATTTTTTTTTTAAATTTATTTTTTTTTCTGCACCAGGGACTGAACCCAGGGGTGCTTAACCATGGAGCTAAGTCCCCCAGCTCTTTTAAAAATATTTCATTTGGTCACAGGGTTTTGCTAAGGGGTCTAGGTCCTTGCTAAATTGCTGAGGCTGGCCTCCAATGTGTGATCCTCCTGCCTCAGCCTCCTCAGCCACTGGGATGATGGGTGTGCCCAACCGCACCCACTTAACAGGATATTTTGGAAAAATCCGAGGCTCCTGTAGTTTAGTGTTCTCTTTCTGAAGAATGATGGACGTGCAACGGGTCTCCTGCAATTGATCTCGATGCGTTCTTGGGTCACAGCATGCCACACTTTGGTCAGGGGCAGAAGCACTTCCACTGAATGCACAAAATCAGGCAGAGGCAGTTGAGGAGGTTGGAGAGAGAGAAAGCAAACTCGGCCCAAAGAGGGTCCATCCTGAAATTCCCTCTATGGACCTTGGTGCACGGCGGGGGAGCTTCCTGGTCCCCTGAACCTTCTCAGGTGGGTAAAGCATCTGGGTCCTTTGAAGCTGCCCCATTTGTGCTAATTTGTTACAACAAAAGTAGAAAAAACGGATACAGTAGTCACTCAATAAAAAGATACAATGCACATCCGTCCCTCCTGGGGCGCCAGGCAGGGATCTCTGCACCCTGGACCCTCCATGTCCGCCTGTCACTTGGCTCCTGGGCACAGCGGCTGGTCCTTGGCACCTGTCTGTATGTTAAGAGGTTGTTTTATTTCCTGCTGCAGCGCAAACATCCCAGGAAAGAATTCCACGTGCACTTTTCAAAATGCAAAGAGTTGCAATCCCGGGTCTAGGTGTAGAGGCGACAGAAATACAGATTCCACCAAAATATAAAAAATAAAAAGTGCATTCAAAGGTGTCACCTCCGGGGCCACCCCCAGCACCCGGGAGCAGCTGTCTGTGTAGGGATCTGAGGTGTCAATCACTTGGGTCCGGCTCCTCCTGTGCGGACCAGGGCTCATGGTCACGGATTCCTGGGGGTCCGAGCAGCAGCGTTTGGTAATGAGGCTGCCCACAGACAGGCTGAGTGCAAAAACTTGCTGGAGGTGGGGCATCATGAGGGAAAATGTCTGCATTTTTATTTGTAGGTGCATTTATAAAATAAGACATTTTTAAAAGCCCCCATTCTTCACCTCGATGCTAAATCAGACAATTGCAGACTCATATGAAAATGGATTTGGATTCTGCACCTGGGGGGGTAGCCAGCAATTAAAATCTGACGACCCTGGATATCGCCAGGCTTAGGGGGGAGGTGGGAATGTTTATTTATTCATGAGGGAGAATAGATTTTATAACTTGAATTTAAAAAAAAAACAAATTTGTCATCATTTATTTGTTCAAAAATGATCACAAGCCATTTGGTTTTCTGTGTTTAAGATGTTGCTTTGCTCTCTTAGGAGGACTGGATGGGATAATTCGGGTAGAATCTCCAGTAAAATTAAAATAAAAGAAAAAAAAGAATCAGAGACCCCTGCAAAGAAGCAGACCAGCGTGAATCTAAGCATCAAAATACGAATTAACCCACCAAGGTGATATTGTCATAGTCTCCCATGGGACATTGAAGAAATGCTTGAATCACATGAAGTCCATGTTCGGGACAAGGGTCCACGTGAACATTTCTTAAGACCCCCTAATGACGTGGAAGTAGTAGGTGCACAATAAACCTCATTATTGATAGGTCGTAAGTCCACTGAAATCTTTGTGGTTTATATTCATGTCCTGGGTCTACGCATATTTAAAAAGAGGTTTAAAATCACTAGTTCAATGGAATACAAACAAATTTGCTAGGAAACACAAAATCTTTGTAGGAATAATGATAATGATCATAACAATAATAATAAATATATAAACATAAAATATAGTAATATTTTATGGATATATTATTATGATATTTATAATATAATAATAAATATTATATCATTATTCCTACAAATATTTATTATTATTATTATTATTATTATGTACCAGGGATTGAACTCAGGGCACTCATTTGAACCCCATCCCCCGCCCTAATTTGGATTTTATTTAGAGACAGGGTCTCCCTGAGTTGCTTAGGGCCTCCCTTTGGCGGAGGCTGGCTTTGACCTCACGATCCTCCTGCCTCAGCCTCCCGAGTCGCTGGGATGACAGGCGTGCGCCACCACGCCCGGGGTTTTTAAGATATTATTCATGAAAAGATTTGCCAGACTCTGGTTGTGCACCTGAGTGGAAGGCAGAAGCAGAGGTGCATAGGTCACATGACCCGTCTGTGTGGTGCCACACTCTGCAGGGCGTGGGGCCTGGACCCAATGCAGTTGATCAAAGAGGAGGAGAGACCTCAGCTGGACAGGTCTGCCTCCTGTGGGGTGCCCTCTGCTTCTCCAGGGAGCCCTAATCCACCAGAAGGACTGGAATCCTGTCTGGCACCTGTCTGGCACCGAGGAGGACTCTATTCTTTGGCAAATCACATGCACACAGAATCCCTTTGCTCTTCAGTTGGTGGGGGCCTGGCTGTGAGAGAAATCATTATTTCTTGTCCTTTTCTTACACATAAAAATATAATGCAGAAAGAAAGGGAAGAAAATCTCCAAGAAGGATATTTTTTTTTTTTAATGCACGCTTTAGGGGTGTAGCATGTGCAGCACGTGAACATGCATGCACACAAGCCAGCACGTGAACATGCATGCACACAAGCCAGCACGTGAACACGCATGCACACAAGCCAGCACGTGAACACGCATGCACACAAGCCAGCACGTGAACATGCATGCACACAAGCCAGGGTCAGCACATCTCCTTTGGCAGGAATTCACAAAAATCTGCTCTGTTCAAGAAATGCAAATCAAAACCACCCTAAGATACCATCTCACTCCAGTAAGAATGGCAGCCACTATGAAGTCAAACAACAACAAGTGCTGGAGAGGTTGTGGAGAAAAGGGTACACTTGTACATTGCTGGTGGGACTGCAAATTGGTGAGGCCAATTTGGAAAGCAGTTTGGAGATTCCTGGGAAAGATGGGAATGGAACCACCATTTGACCCTGCTATTGCCCTTCTCGGACTATTCCCTGAAGACCTTAAAAGAGCATACTATAGGGATACTGCCACGTCGATGTTCATAATGAAAGACCCCCGGACCCTCAAATCCCTCGTCCAAAAGAACTAGCGTCACACTGGCTGCAAAAGCAAGAGGCAAGTTTATTAATACACAGGCGCCTGCGGGTGCACAGCAAAACCTCAGCCGAAGCTTTGGTGAACTGGCACACCGGGCTTTGGGGTACAGATCTTTTATAGGGAAAAAGGAGTTGTTTTCCACCTAGCACAATAACAGGTGTTTTTGAATCCAGCATACACGTCACTTAAAGGGTAAACTTGTTTTTGACTATAGGTTCCCGAAAAACTCATAAATCTCACAGGTTTACATTGTGTTTCCTCCCTGTTCCCGCTTATGATCCCAGTTTGCTCAAGCATGTCCTGTGATGTGGGCAGGGTGCCCTTTCTAACAGGTCATGTGGTGAGCTCACCTGTTTACTACATACTTTCTACTTTTCATAATCCGACCTTAGGTTATGGGGCTGGGGTCTTTCAATAGCAGCACAATTCACAATAGCTAGACTGTGGAACCAACCCAGATGCCCTTCAATAGATGAATGGATAAAAACAATGTGGCATCTATACACAATGGAGTACTATGCAGCAATAAAAAATGACAAAATCATAGAATTTGCAGGGAAATGGATGGCACTAGAGCAGATTATGCTTAGTGAAGCTAGCCAATCCCTAAAAAACAAATACCAAATGTCTTCTTTGATATAATGAGAGCAACTATGAACAGAGCAGGGAGGAAGAGTAGGAAGAAAAGATTAACATTAAACAGAGACATGAGATGGGAGGGAAAGGGAGAGAAAAGGGAAATTGCATGGAAATGAAGGGAGACCCTCATTGCTATACAAAATTACATATAAGAGGTTGCGAGGGGAATGGGAAAATAAACAAGGAGAGAAATGAATTACAGTAGATGGGGTAGAGAGAGAAGATGGGAGGGGAGGGGAGGGGGATAGTAGGGGATAGGAAAGGTAGCAGAATACAACAATTACTAATAGGGCATTATGTAAAATTGTGGATGTGTAACCGACGTGATTCTGCAATCTGCATTTGGGGTAAAATTGGGGGTTCATAACCCACTTCAATCTAATGTATGAAATATGATATGTCAAGAGCTTTGTAATGTTGTGCACAACCGATAAAAAAATAAATAAAAATAAATAAATAAAATAAATAAAATTAAAAAAATCTGCTCTGTTCAAGATGCAAAATCAAAAGGATCTTCTTGTGCAGTGCGATGCCCGTTTGGCGAATGAATCTCTTGCTGCACTCTTTTGCAGCTCAGAGATCTGTTGAAAAGCTCAGGCAGCATGAAGAAGTCCTGTCCAAACGGTGATTTTTGCAAAAAAAAAAAGTAAACTCAGAAAGATGTCAGACCTGTCACTCCGAGTGACAGGCAGGAGTGCATTGGGGGAAGGGGACCCTCTCAAGAGAGAAATAGGGGGTCTTCTCGGAGAGGACAGGGACAGCGTGCCCCCCCCCTCCCGTTTTATTGGGGTCCCGGGGCAGTTCCCAGACAGCCCAGCCCCCAATCTGGACTTTTGATTGACAGCCCAGGAGCTACTGGGACCCAATCCCAGGGTGGGCAGCTCAGAGTGGGGGGTTTTAAGGAATTTCCAGTCCCCTAATCCCTTCATTACCCTTTCAATAGTCCCCAGCCCTGGCCTTTGTTGGGTTGCCCGGGTGACGGGGGCTGGAGGTGGCTTTGCTGAGAAGGGGACCTTCCACTTGTCCCCGGGAGACTGCTGGCAAGATCTTAAAATTACACTTTTTCCTAAAAGCAAAGCCCCCAAGTAACAAGAATATGGTTTTGAGAAAAAAAGAGAAAGCAGTTTTATTGCTTTTTTTTTTTTTTCAGAAACATGGCCCTCAGCAGGGACAGGGGGCTTTGGAAGAGGGGACCCCAGAGGCTGCAATCCCCCGTGTTCCTTGTTGGAGCTGAATTCACTTGTTCATCTGGGGGATGGTCACCGCTGAGGTCCTCTATCGTGTCTAAAGTGTCAACTTGTACGAAGCCAAAAAACTTGACTAGATACGGACAGGACTTCCTCTGGGGTCCCAGGGACCCAACAAGCCTTCCATAAAGGACTTCTTCATCGCCTGCCTCCCTTCAACTTTTTGCAGGGGGGATATTCAGGCGTCCAGAGAGGACCCGGGCACCAGGGGGACACAGCCAGGAGGGCTGGCTTCGTGGGACCACAGGGACAGTCCCATTGGTGTCCCCTTGGGTCCTCTTAGCAGGTGGCTCCAACCAGCGGGGAGGCGACGGGTGTCTCTGCGACCCCTCTTGCTCAGAAGCCAGGTTTCAGAGGAAAAAAAGCAAAAATTGCATGTCTCCTGAATTTGCAATTAAGATGGAGAAAAGCATCCATCAAAGTTCAGTTTTGGGGGGTACAGAACATTGTTCAAACTGTCAATCACCCCAGGGAAGTGTCAAGGGGAATCCCCCTAGAAAAACACTGTAACAGAAGACACAGAGGAAAATCCACCACCTGGTTTCGAATGCGAGAATCGTATGCAAAGGCCACATTTTGAAGTTTCTTTCTTCTTTTTTGGGGGGAACCAGGAATTGATCTCAGGGGCCCTTGACAGCTGAGCCCCGACCCAGCCCTATTTTGCATTTTACTTAGGTAGAGGGTCTCTGTGAGTTGCGTAGGGCCTCATTTTGCTGAGGCTGGCTTTGAATTCGCGATCCTCCTGCCTCAGCCTCCCCAGCTGCTAGGATGGCAGGTGTGTGCCACTGCACCCTGCTTGAAGTTCTTGATGCTACTTTTTTTTTTTAATCGTTAAAACTGTGATTTCAGATATTTCCAAAGCCTTTGACAGGATTCCTGCATGTATCCTTCCAAAGTAATAGTGTGGCTTAGGAACATTACTGTTAATATTGAGTGTGTGGCGGCAGCCTCTTTGGCATGCAGAGGTGGCCCGAGTCTCCTGGTTTGGTTGGTTTGTTTTGGGCTGAGGACGGGCACCCAACGGGAGTGGGAAATAGGTCCACCTGAGGATTCAGCTTATAACAGGGAGCATTAGCACGGGGTCACTCCACAGATCCGTCCTGTGTGCGTCCAGGGAAACCCTTGTGTCCCCCAGAGGCAGGCAGAGGTCAGAGCGGGGAGGAGCAGCCGGCTAAGAAGGGGGTCAGCTCCTCTGAGACCTCCTCACTCCCAGGAAAGCTGGGCCCACTCTCCCTCTGTGCCACCCGTCCTGGTCACTGGTTCTATGGTGTCCAGCGTCTCCCTCCCATCCTAGGTCAGGATGGACACCTGGGGACGCCACAGCTGGCCTGGCAACCCTGGGTCTTCTGAGCCCTGGCGGGGCCCACCCTGCAGGAGGGCAGCTGAGCACAGCAGCCGAGGCCCCCGGGCTGGTCCTGCAGGTCCGGAGGTCACAGCTGGACCAGGCCTGGCGCATGCGCAGCCAGCAGCAGTCAGAGCACGTGGCGCCAGGCCTGCGGGGCTGTGCGGAGGCATCTCAGGTGCACAAGGTACAAACGTGGACAGTCCACGTGCCACCATGTTATACACACAATATATAATATTAGTGGACATAGCATGTTAATATTAACAGATATAATTAATATTAATGGTATAATTAATCTTAATGAGCATAACATTTTAATATTAACTGCCATGGACGCCTCTCGTTGAAACCTGGATGGCAAAGAGGCGTCCAACCAGCAGGGTCCCTAACTGTAGGCAATTTTACAAGCTGCCAGAATCAGAATCGGAATGTCCCTCAAAGATGCAGGTGTTAACGGGTTGGCTTGCAGCTTGTGTTACGCACAGGTGGTGGGACCTTTAAAAGGCGGAGCCTAGCGAGAGGTCTTTAAGTCATGGGGGCGTGGCCACAAAGGGGAAGTCCTCTCTTGGAACCACACCTCCCTCTTGCCGCCATCTGCTTCCTGGCCTCTAGGGACGCATGCGCAATAGGGCCAACTGAACGTGGGTCAGAAGAAACCCCCTCTCTTCCTAAGTAGATGAGCTCCGATGTGTTTTAGGCTAAGGGGAAACTGGCACAGGAGCAAAGGATAATTGGATTTTTTTTTTTTAATCCACAAAGACGTGACCAGATAAGCTCAATTCTTTTGGTAAATCGGGCTTATATTGTTTTATTATTATTGTTATTTTTAATCATCATTGTTACTATTTATTTATTGGTACTAGAGATGGAACCAGGGGCGCTCAACTAGATCACTAAGCCACATCCACGGCCCTTTTAAAATTTGTTTTATTTTGAGACAGGGTCATGCTAAATTGGTCAGGGCCTTGCTAAGTGGCTGAGGCTGGTCTCCAACTTGTGATCCTCCTGCCTCAGCCTCCTGAGCCACTGGGATTACAAGCACGTGTTACCACTCCCAGGGAAAATCTGATTTTCATCGCTGCTATATCTTGTAGCTTAGTTTTTGAGGTTGTGACAGGATCCTTTTTTTTTTTTCTTAACTTATTTATGTCACAAGATTGATGGACAGATGGACAGATTGACGGATCAACATCTCCCGTGGAAATTAAAATGGGAGTTCATGAAAATTGCAACCAAAAATACCAACACAACTTGGTCAGTTTAGAAATTCTACTCTGCAGAACTGTGAGCTCAAAACCTTAATCAAGTTGGATGTGGTGACACACACCTGTCAGCCCAGTAGCTGGGGAGGCTGAGGCAGGAAGATCGTGAGTTCAAAGCCAGCCTCCGCCAAACTGAGGCCCTCAGCAACTCAGGGAGACCCTGTCTCTAAATAAAATGCAAAATAGGGCTGGGGAGGGGGCCCAGGGGTCAAGTGTCCCTGTGTTCAATCCCTGGTGGTCACCCCACACCCACCAATAAACAATCCTGTCCAATGACTGAGTTCTGAGGTGCTAGCACCCAGCAGAACTTCCAATTCAATGTTCTAAAAGATCAAACTGGAAGATAAAGATAAACTCCTAGAGGACTCAGGTTTAAAACCATCAGGATTTGGTGGCTTATCCACCTTGACCTCTGAAAATCTGGGCCATTTGATCAGAATAGAATTACACCAAAGTGTAAAGAAAAGAAAGAAATCCATTCAGCTCAGCATTGGGTGCTTCAAACCGTGATAAAAATATATTTTCCAGGTTGACCTGAATCTCCGATTCCTGTTGTTCTCAGGGAGAGGTTTCCCAGGGCCGTCTGGGTGGGGGTTAAAATCGGGTTTATTCTCTGCAGGTCCCATTGGTGAGGAAATGCTTAAGGGTGCTGTGGGCTTGGAAATCGGTCCTTTCCTAGTGCATTTTTGCAAATATTCCTTAATCTCTGTCCTGAACCTGGGCTCACCTGCCTTGTGCACAGAATATTTCCTGTAACCAAGTGGTTCATAGTTCATTTCCTTGCAATCAATTCCATAATAGAGAAAATAATGGGTCCCCGGTCCGAAATCTGCGTCATGCGTGCCCATTTTGCATGCTGCATATCAACGTGTAAAAGTACTCCCCATATAGATTAATGATGTGCCGCATTGATTTGTGTAAATTTAGAGCCAATCGCAGTCTCACCGATTATGCAAAAAAAAAAAATATTTAAAAGAGGTATTTTCAATCTGATTTTAAAATGCCCAGATCTTGGTGCATTGGAGTGCAGTTCTTTGCCATAATGAGCTATTATTATGCCTCCGAAATAAATTGTCTAAATGCCCAAAGATGGACTCACGCTGCACATATCACAATGTGGTCATTTTTTTTTTTTTCATTTCAATCAAAGAGCCCTTATTTAGGTTTATTAACTTGAAAACTCCTGCAACAAATGAATAGATGGAATTTTGCATTTCAGGTAACGAGGTCCCCCTGCTCCAACCCTCAGTTCCAACCACCACCTGCTAATACCAGGGTGTAGTAATGCAGTTCTGATCAGCACGGTGCTGCCGTCCTGTAATCTCAACGGCTCAGGAGGCTGAGGGAGGAGGATCACAAGTTGGAGGCCGGCCTCAGCAAATTTCCGAGGTCCTATGCCACTTAGCAAGACCCTGACTCACAATTTTAACTAACTTGCAGGAACTGGGAGGGGGTCTGTTTGTCAGACAGTCAGTCTTCTGTTTGTCATGGAGACACTATGATGATGGATGTGTCTGTGTTTCTGTGCAGACTTTCTTACCCCATGTTTGTGGCCATGTTGTTTGATGCATGAAAATTTAAACTCTGCCTAGAACAGCGCTGTTTCCTACCACTTCACTGGAAGCCTCTTTTCCTCAAATTTATTTATTCAATACAGACACATGTTCAACGACCGTTCCTTTGGGTGCGTATGAGCCCTTTTTCCTTATATGAAAATGTATTTTTTTTTTCACCTGGATGAGGTGACCCATGCCCGAAATTCCAGCAGCTCGGGAGGCTGAGGCAGGAGGATCGCGAGATCAAAGGCAGCCTCCACCAAAGCGAGGGATTCAGAGATCTTCCTGTAACATGGGATGTGTCTTAGTGAAGTGCCCTTTCAATTTTAAATCATGAATATGCAAAACTTTTTAACCACTTGAAAAGTCAGGTTCACTACTGACCGCCCTGTGATTTTATGGCTGTTTCCTTTTCTTTTTTCTTTTCTAAAAAATGCAGCATACGACAGTTTCTATCAGGGGAAGAGGATATTCTTCATTCTTTAATGTTTCTACCAAAATTTTATGTGCTCTCCGGGGTGCTCTGTGCTCCCGAACAACTATGGTACCTCTCTCTCCCTCCCTCTCTCTCTCCCTCTCTCTCCCTCCCTCCCTCCCTCCCTCTCTCTCTCTCTCTCTCTCTCTCTATCTCTCTCCATATATATATATATATATATATATATATATGTAAGTATTTTGCTTTTCTCTATTCTCCATGGCCCCTGGGAGGGAAAGGTTGGTGTGGATCTCAATCTGTTTTTCTTTGTTGTTGTTGTTGGAAAGAGTCGACATTCATTAAACCCCCAGGAGACCCTTCTGCACCATGAGCACTTGTGGGAGGGCCTGGGTCAAGGCCGTCCAGCAGGATTAGAGCAAGTCTCCTCCACCTCCTCCTCCATCTCCTCCTCCTCCCACTCCACCTCCTCCTCCTCCTCCTCCATCTCCTCCTCCTCCATCTCCTCCTCCTCCTCCATCTCCTCCTCCTCCATCTCCTCCTCCTCCCCCTCCTCCTCCTCCCCCTCCTCTTCCTCCTCCTCCTCTTCCTCCTCCTCCTCCTCCCCCTCCTCCTCCTCTCCTCCTCCCCCTCCTCCCCGTCCTCCTCCTCCTCCTCCTGCCCCTCCTCCTCCTCCTCCCCCCTCCTCCCCCCTCCTCCTCCTCCCTCCCCCTCCACCTCCTCCTCCTCCTCCTCCACCTCCTCCTCCTCCTCCTCCACCTCCTCCTCCTCCTCCTCCTCCTCCTCCTCCTCCTCCTCCTCCTCCTCCTCCTCCTCCTCCTCCTCCTCCTCCATCTCCTCCTCCATCTCCTCCTCCTCCTCCTCCATCTCCTCCTCCTCCTCCTCCTCCTCCTCCATCTCCTCCTCGATCTCCTCCTCCATCTCCTCCTCCATCTCCTCCTCCTCCTCCATCTCCTCCTCCTCCTCCATCTCCTCCTCCATCTCCTCCTCCACGTCC
>NC_138190.1:2699644-2702653 GCF_964194105.1 Spermophilus citellus
TTAATACTTGACAGGGCAGAAGCTGGCTATCTGAATATTACATGCACAAGAACATATCTTTCAAAAAATAGAAATTTAAAAAAAATCACTTTCCAAACAGAATTCAGGTTGTAAAAACCCATTGTTGACAACTTTCTTCTTCTCTTAGGACCCAGCTTTCAAAGTAAATTAAAATAATAATAATAATAATAATAATAATAATAATAAATTAAAAAACACAAGGGGGTAGTTTTATAATTACATAAGCATTAAAAATTAAATAAATGTCTATTTATATGTATGCATTCCCTACATAAAATTCCTGTACTCTCAGGCACAGTGATGCACACCTGTAATCCAAGGAGCTTGGGAGGCTGAGGCAGGAGGACTGCAAGTTGGAGGCCAGCCTCAGCAATTTAGCAAGGCCCTGAGCAACTTAGTGAGAACCTGTTCTAAAAAAAAAAAAAAAAAAAAAAATTCTGGGATGGAGCTCAGTAATTAAGTACCCCTGGTTCAGTCCCAGGTACAAAAAAAAAAAAAAAAAAAAAAAAAGAAAAAAAATTTTACTAAGTGTTTTAAGAAAACAGGATTGTAAAATAACACACATGGATACTGACGGATATGTCATTAGGATGTTAATTATCCTTTTCTTTTTCACTACACGATGTTTAGAATCCTGCACTTTATCTAACCATTCTCTAAATAGAAATGCACAGTATAACTGTTAGTATTTTTGCTGTCAGAAATATTCTCACGAATTAAGAAAATAAAACAATTTGATATTGTGTGTGTGTGTATATATATATATGTATTTTAGATTTAAAAATCTTTTTCCTTTAAGAAATAATTAATGTTCTCATGTAACATGGATATTCTTTGGAAAATCAGCTCAGTCCCCCGCCCCCCCCCGCCCCCCAGAGGTGCACACGGCCCTCTCTGCGGAGATTAGAGGCAGGTTGGGGTGTTGGGGGGGTCAATAGGTTCATTCCATTTCCATCACATCTGTACCTCGGGGCCTCGAGTGTCCACCTCTGAGCAATTAATTAATCAAATGCAGCTCTATCTGGTGACAGAAGCTGCCCAACAGGATTATTTATCGATTACAAAAGACAAAAAGTATATACAAGGTGCGGATGGAATCAGGACAGAGCTCTCTTGCTAGTGCAGAGCTGCAGGGAGACTGAATTACCTCCTAATAAAGCAGATGGGGCTTTGGGGTGAATGGGGGGAGAGTCACCTACCGCGTTTGCACGCTGAGAATCACTGTGAACGTGCAAGGGGAGTGTAAGTCATTATTTCTGTGTTTAATAATACTTTATATTTTAATTGCATTTTTTTCTACATGCAGCATTGCATTGTAACAGCATTGGTATATGTGAGATCGGACCATTTCACATTTCCAGTTGCTCATATTCTGCATCCAAGGTTATCACGAAGGAAAAAATAAATGATGATGGTGGAAAGGATAATAAGTATGTAGGCACCTAAAGAGGTCAGGGGTCACTGGTTTGCAGTTTTCCAGCTGATGGACATGGTATCCCTGTTCCCTAATTCCTGCCCACACTTGCAAGTCCACCACGTGGGTCTTGGGGATATTGACCGGGTGTTGGAAAGACATTGCTACGAATGCAATAGCGGTTGATGGTGGTTTTGGGGTCTGATAGAGGTGATTTCCAAATCTGACATGAGTCGTGAATTTTTTTTTTAAATAAAACTTGTCCATCAAGGAAAAAGCATTTAATGATGAAAGATTTCTTGTGAGTCACGCATATATGCACGTACCTAGGTTTTAGGTGCATTCATGATTGATAAGTGATAGATAGATAAATAGACAGATCAATGATAGACGGAGACTCTGTCCTGCAGGTCTCCTCTGCACTGTGGGCCTCTGGGGCTGGGGGTGCTCTGGGGTGGGCTGTGCTGTGCGCTGCAGGAGGTGCAGCAGCCTCTCTGGGCCCCACACACCAGGAGCCAGGAGCAGCCCCACCCAGGGTGTGAGAGCCCCCTGGACAGACAGGATGGGTCGATGACAGAGAGATAGATGGACAGACAGAATGGGTAGATGACAGAGAGATAGATAGACAGATGGATAGATGACAGATGATTGACAGATGGATAGACAGGATGGGTAGATGACAGATAGATAGATAGACAGATGGATAGAGAGGTAGACAGGATGGATAGATGATAGAAGATAGAGAGATGATAGACAGAACTGGTGGATGACAGAGAGATAGATAGGTGATACACAGATAAGAGCAGAGACATGTAAATGGCCCTGGGTCAATTTACTTTGGGGCGAGAACATTCTGTTCAATAAGCTTGAATCCCAAAGTTCAAAGATCACACATGCTACTTGCCATCTAACGTCACCTGACTTGGATAAGGTTTCGCCAGAACTTTCCTATGTGTCCCCAATTTGAAACTCGGTGGCTGCAATGATGTCGATGTCTTAGTCTCTGAGAGGGACATTTGGAATTTGGAAACTCACTTGCTTTGACACCAGGGGAGATGAGGGTGTTTTTGTTTTTTTTTAAATCAAGTGTCCCAGGACAGACACCAATATGCACATTGGCACTGGGGACAGGGGACATTGGGACCTGATTTCCACCTGAAGCATCTTACGAAGAGGTCCCTAAAAATGTCCCAAAGCAACGTGGTCTCCTCCGATCCTGACTTCCCATTGCTTGATGTGGATTGTCCAAAAGAAACATTCAACGGAATAATCGCCAACTCACGTGTTCAATGATGCCATTTCCCCCTTCAAAGTCCTAAAGCAATCCCTGCTGGCAAAATGTTGTCCCTTTCAGCTGTTGGTGACTTCTTCATTGGAGTGACCATGGCAATCTGTAAAAATCATTCATCAGCTCAGAACGACTCAGCCATGGAAGCCCTTCAACAAGACGAGTGGGTAAAGAAAATGTGCTGCACATACACAGTGGAATATTACTCAGCCTTGAAGAAGAGTGAAATAATGGCATTTGCCAGTGTATGGATAGAGCTGGAGACTATCAGGTTTTAGCTTTAATG
>NC_138190.1:2702853-2877853 GCF_964194105.1 Spermophilus citellus
CCTCCTCCTTCTCCTCCTCCTCCTCCTTCTTCTCCTCCTCCTCCTTCTCCTCCTCCTCCTCCTCCTCCTTCTCCTCCACCTCCTCCTCCTCCTCCTCCATCTCCTCCTCCTCCTCCTCCTCCATCTCCTCATCCTCCTTCTCCTCCATGGCTCTCTAGAGTTAGAGTCCACACCACTGTTCAAAGAAAGAGGTTCACTTTCTTCTCTTCCACTCCAATTTTCAGCTGTAGCTTGTGGAATCCTGCATGGAAATGCCATATATCATTTTTCTTTATGGCTGAGTAATATTCCATTATATACACTTCAAGGAAAGAAAACTTCAGACCTATGTCCCTGATGAATATAGAGGGGAAAAAATTCTCAATAAATTTCTGGCAAATCACATCCAAAGACATATTAAGAAGATACTGCACCACAATCGAGTGGAATTCACCCCAGGGTACAGGGTTGGTTCAGCACATGGGATCAATAAAGCTGATTCACCGCAGAAATCGACTTAAAGACAAGAATCCTGTGATCATCTCCACAGAGGCAGAAAAAACCTTTGACAAAATGCAGCCCTTCTTCCTGTTCAAAACCCCTTAGGTTTTTCATTGGGAATTTCACCTCGACCTGTTATGGTGACCAACACATGATTCTCTGGGAAAATGTTGATCAATAGAAACATGAGGAAGTGGAAACTGGTTTCTCAAGATAAGAAGACTTGATGACTGACTGAGTTTTCTCACCCTGAGCCCCGTCCCCAAACCTACTTTGCATTTTATTTAGAGACAGGGTCTCACTGAATTGCTTAGGGCCTCGATTTGGCTGAGGCTGGCTTTGAAGTTGAGATCCTCCTTCCTCAGCCTCCCCAGCCGCTGGGATGACAGGTGTGCACCACTGCACCCGGCTTATGCTTTCTTCTGATGGCCCGTCCCATCAGTTCATCCTGGACTCCTGGGGCTTATGCCCTCCCTGCCTGTCCTTTGAACCAATGTCTTTATCAAATTGTCACCCGTGTTCTTGGATGGAGTGGTTGACAGGAGGATGCTCAACCCTTTGGTGAGTTCTGTGAGTAGCTTTTTGGTCGGTCATAGCTCTAAGAAGCAGGTGTCCAATGCTAGTTCCTTCTTCATCCTTCAACCCTGCAACCGGCTACTTTTAAGAAGGGCAAAAGTTGTTAAGGAGCAGCTGGGTCCTCTGTCCCCAGATCCGCCTGGAGAGAGGACAGGAACAGGGAGAGAGATGGTGGGTCTGGTGATTAGTCCCACAGTGGAGCAGGACGTCCCAGGAAAATGTTTCTGTGAATTTGGAAATCAGATGCAAAGAACAAAACACAGCAAACAACAACAACAACAAAAAATCAAATTTTCTAGGTCAAAGAAATGTTGCAAAGTGCAACAGCAATCGATCTGCCTTTATGTCGGCTTCGTCATTAAATGGAGTTTTTTTTTAAAGTCTATTTTAATTTGCAGAGGGACACACACCTTCCCTTTATTTATTTTTCTGTGGTGCAAAGGCAGAGCCTCACACGCGAGGGGCAAGCACTCTGCCACTGAGCTGCAATCCAGTCCATAAATGGAAATTTTTAATTTCTTCCTTTCTTTTTTCCCCTAAGGGGAAAAAGGAGCTCACTGAAGCAAAATTATTCCAGGCACCTGAGGTCGGAGGGATTCTGAATTTTCAAGTGGGCTCAAGATTTGCATTTCTAGGACTTTTAAAAAGACATTTTTTTTTCTGTTAAAGGGGAAAGAAAATAAAAGCCAAAAAAAAAAAAAAATACCTCTGCCATCCTGGGGTACCATTCAGGAGGGCAGCTGCAGGGTGTGACCTTTTACATGCACAAAGGGATGGACCTCAATCTGCAAACGGCTCTCTGCAGCGCCAATTGCAAACTTTCTATGCATAAGCAGGGAGCAGCCCGCGTCCCACACCCTCACCCCTGAGTCTAGCTGTCAATCAAAAAGCAAGGTGCTCCTAGGGTCCCCCAAACCAGCCTGGGCTGCTTTCCAGTAGAGAATCAACCTGGTGTCACCAAACCTTAGGGTGCAATTGCAGGTAGCACCAGGTCCCTGGAGGGAGGTATGCATTTCAATTTCACAACCAGCTCCTTTGGAGGGATGCAGGTGCATTTCAAGCAACCTTAACGTTGGATATCTGAGTATTTCGATTTTTTTTGGTTCTTTTGAGATTTGCAAGACAATAGGGTGCACTTTGACATAGTATAAATGTGCATCTACTAAGTAGCACGTGGCAGAGTGTCAGTCACGATTCAGAAGGAAACAGTGAGACCAGCTACACTGTTGCCCAGAGGCCGGAAGTGGTCAGTTCTCAACTGAGCATTTAAAATAGGACCCCAAAGGAAAACTCTCCGATACAGGGTCTATTCAAAATGACAGAATAATAAAGTGGGTGACATAAATGCTTCCTGTGCCCCTCCCCTGGGATCACCATGATTCAATTAGCAATGCAGCTTCTTGCAGTGAAAAGCAGCTTAGGATCCATTGATGGAGAGACTCTGCAGAATTCCTTAGGAATCCTGAATTCCCAAGGGAAGCCTTGCTTTGCATTCAGAATGGAACAAGAAAACCCTGGATTTTCTAATTTGTTTGCCTATCATTTGCCTTTTCATCATTTAATCTTGCTCAGTTCGGGTGCAAAACTTAGATTAATAGCATGATTTTCTATATTTAAAAATTAAAAAAAAATGTATACAGAAGCTAATATAAGGGATAAAGAAAAGAACATTTAAAAAAATAGCAAATGCTCATCATATAGCTGCAGGGAAGGTTTTTGAGTGATTTCTCGGGTGGATATGTTGGTGTGTGTCGTGTGTTTTGTGAACGTAGGTGACACACTCATGCACGCTTATATAGGCATCTGTAATATCTCCGTATGGATGTAGAAATGTGTCGATTCCATGCAACCTTGCGAAGATGTATAGGGAGGTCCATGCAGAAGGCAGAAACTGCTGTGTAGACATAAAACCACCAGGCAGGAAGGGCTGAGCGGCTCCAGGGTTTTCTTAAGTGGCTTAGAGCCTCGCTCAGTGGCTGAGGCTGGCCTCCGATGGACCATCCTCCTGCCTCAGCCTCTGGGATGAGAGCCGTGAGCCACCGCCCTTGGGTGCTCAGCTCTTTTAATGGGTAATAAGTTCAGCTTCAATAAGACATAATGACGGACTCTTTCCAAATATATTTTGTTGGGAGTCAGAAAGTTCCTCTGCAGATAGACCCTCTGCTGCCTCACGGTTTTCTGTTACCAAAGGCGACGTGAGATGTTTCTCTAGTGGCCAAGCCTCGGGCTCGACGTTCAACACAACAGATCGCTCGGGTATTTGAGAGATTTTTCACAGAAACTGAATGGGCACCTGCCCAACAGATCGACTGCTGCTATTTGTGCAGACCTAGACTTTGTGCAAAGAAAATCTCCGTCATCCATGAGGAACACAAAAGGCTCTTCCACTATCCATCTTCCTTTCAGCTGCAAGAGGGGAAGGAGCTGGGGGGCTGGTCTGGCTCTGGGTTTCCAGCGTCCACTTGAACCTGGGTTGATGTCGGGGACCCTGAGTGTTCACCGTCAGGATTCCCCAGAGCCGACCCCAGAGTAGCATGAGACCTTTCTCCAAGGAGCAATGTTTTGTAAGGACAGAGAAAAATCTGGAAGACATGAGCTTTTGAGTTGCTGCATGAAAATTAAGAAGCGTCTTTGGCATCTGATAGCAAATATTCCCAGGATTGTAGGCATCCTCATCCTGTAGAAGCAAGACCATGAAGGTGGACTTTAAAAAGAAATTCAGTGCACTGTGATCTCAGCGGCTTGGGAGGCTGAGGCAGGAGGATCGGGAGTTCAAAGCCAGCCTCAGCCAAAATGAGGCCCTAAGCAACTCAGGGAGACCCTGTCTCTCAATAAAATGCAAAATAGGGATGGGGAGGGGGCTCAGAGGTCGAGGGCCCCTGAGTTCAATCCCTGGCACCAAAAATAAATAAATGAATAAAAATATCCCTTTTAAAATAAGGCGTGAGGTCTCTATTGAAAACGCAAAGTAAACCATTTTTCACAATAAGGAAATGGAAACTGGGCTGTGTGCATGATTATATTATAAATTCCCTCTTAAATTCTTTAGGTTTTTCATGACAGCCAACCACAAAGATGGCATGAATAAAATCGGCTGAATTTCCGAGTCAAAGACAACAGACAATGATGGGTTATAGCAGAAGGTACCTGTTTCCGATTCGCATTCAACGTAGGCTCGAGTGAGACTCTACGAATAATTTCCTCAGAAACTTTGGGGGATTTTGAACACCCAAAAGCAAACACTAGAGAGGATTTCAAGAAATCTTTCTAGACCTTCAAAATTAGGTTTCCAAGACCTGCAAATCTTGCCAGTCCTTCAGAAAATCCTCCTGTGCGCTATGCCTTCCTGTGATTTATTACAAAACCACGTCTTAGGTTCCTATCAGGCACGTCCTACTTTGTCTGATCCAGGGGAAGACGGAGAGAATGTGGCTCGACATGCTCCATCTTTGATCAAAAGCATCAGTAGGAAAATATTGACAACATGACTCAAGAGTGATGTCTCCGTTTCTTACGCATCTGAGTAAAAAAATAAGTCAGAATCACGTGGAATTCAGAGCATAAATAACAGACAGAATATTCCTTTGGTTCACCTTCGATTCATGGTCATTGCTATTAATGGAGACAAAACAAATTATGACTCAAAACCTTTAAAAGGCAGATGAAATAGAAAACGAACCCAGTTTTGCAGAAGGCAGACACTTAAATCCCCCTTTTTGTCTCTTGATTGACAGCTTGCGTCAATGTGGACATTCAAATGCTCAAGAGCGTGCTTCTGAATGTCCACACTTTTTTGTACGATTTCTAACATTCTTCTTGCCATTGATTTTGTAATTTCATTCTGCGGGGTCCAGAGAGTTGAGACGATTGGGCTGTGGGGTCAAATTCATTCGCGCATCATTACAAAGTGCAGAGTGGTTTTTATTTAAATTCTGCATCATGATTTTCTCTTTTAAGCATCGGCTTCCGTATCCAAGGAGGAAGCTGAATGATATGAACCTGTATTTTCAGAGACTATAACTGGGCTCAGTTTCAATTTCTATTGAAATTTAAAAAAAAAAAAATCAAATGAGCAAGCTTTGAGTATGTTTCTTAATTTCTGTGCATGCCCCAGAGCTGAGATTTGCAGCAGATTTCCCCGAGACTGAGGTGGGAGGATCATGAGTTCAAGGCCAGCCTCAGTAACTTAAGGAGCCAGTGTCTCCAAAAAAATTTTTTTTTTAAATGCAAACGGCTGGGGAGGTGGCTCAGTGGTTAAGCACCCCGGGTTCCGTCTCCAATATCAAGAATAAATAAATCATCTAAACTGTTAATGACTCTTTCAGACTTTTCCTTTCTGGTTTAGTAATTGCACCATTAAGAAATTTTCAGGGATTTTAAAAAAATATATAATTAAATAGATATGCATATGTAAATATATTCATGCACATATTTATGCACGTATGTATGTCTGTACTTATACACAGAATTTATGCAAATTTAAAAAAAAAAACCTTTCATATCAATGGTAGGAGGGGAATTTCACCCAAGGAAGATTCAAACAGCAACATCACCACTTTTCTCGATATTTATTCCTTTGCATTGTCTCGGGATTTTTTCCTGCATTTTTAGGTAAAGAGCAGATGAAAATGGGTGACCTCTGAGAGATGGCTTAAATTCATTTTTTTATGAAATTGGTGCAACAAAAATCTGCTTTTACATAAAGCATTATGGCCAATGAAATACTGTTCTTTGGCACCTTTATTTCGGAGCTATTCAAAAATACCCCGTTGAACGTTGGAATGTGCATATTTGATATTTGGGAGTGTGTGTGTATGTTCCTAATAATCTCTGGCTTTCAATCTGAATGACTTGTTCTTTTGATTAATTAAAGGCCACCAAGAAACCTTGTATTAAAATTATATAACTGTCCTTGCAAAATTGTCACAAAATCTCATTAAAGCTTTTAAAATATTTTAAATATTTAATCGCCTTCACTTTTTAACATGCAATCCCCGCCGTGAAAATATACACTTTATCAAAAGCTGAAAAATCATAAATTCTTGTAGGTCCACTAATAAATGGATTTGGACTATCCCATGGAAAGCCATGTATTGAGGTTAAGAGATGGGGTTTTAGGCAAGAATTGGGGCTCTGAACTCATCAGTGGATTAATCCACTTGCTGGATCAATCCATTGAGAGCAGAATCAAGAATTAGGGGGTAAGTGTAGACAGACGGACTGTGGCTTGAGGAAGTCCCCACAGAAGATGGAGCCTTGGACTATACCCTGTCCCTGGATTCTGTCTCTTTCTCTCTGGGTCTCTCTGTACTCCCTGGCTTGTATGAACTGAGCCAGTCTCCGCCCGCCATATTGTTCTACCTGACTTCCTTTCCAAAGCGATGGACTCCCAACCCGAAGCAGCTGACCGTGGACAGAGAATGCTGCATCTCTGAGAAACAGAAAGGTCAGGCTCAAAGCACCAACAGGGAGGAGTAAATGGATCCATTTGGAAGTTGATAACCACTGACTTTCCCCAATGCTGCAGCATGAAATTCTAACACAGAGTCTGTACTTACACACACACACACACACACACACACACACACACACACACACCAGAGCCCAAGGGGAAAAAAATATTAACATGATGCAAAAATTTAAATATGAGTAAAAGAAGAGATTTGAATGGCCCAAGATTTGTAAGCTTGACCTTGAAAATAGGTGGAAATTCTTAGGTTCATGAGAGATTGGGAAATAGGGTTCCATCTCATAATGGAAAACGTTCATTTATGGTATTGCTCTTGAGCTGATGCAATTGCCCTGTGGCTCTAGGATGCCCAGGACCATATTATGGGGAAAACATAGCGTATCCCTGTGGATGACATAGTACAGCACCTCTTGCACAATCCTCACTTACACTTTACCCCACGTCTGGGGGACTTTTATACCTAAGACAGTTGTCATAACTGCGCCAACTTCCTACGCTTTCTGTCCAAAAGCAGTTGTTATTTTTTAAAATTTTTATTTTCTTTTGAGACGGTTCTGTCTAAATTGCTGAGGTTGGCCTCCACCTTGTGATCCTCCTGCCTCCAGTCTCTAGAGTTGCTGGGCTTTCAGGTGTGTACCAGGGTGCTTGACTCTGGTCTTTTTTTTTTTTTATAAATTCCTACAGGATGAAATGTCAGGAGTTGTCTGGTGTGGGGATGCGTGACTGCGATCTCAGTCACTGGGAGTTCGAGGCAGGAGGATTGCAAATTTGAGGCCTGTTTTAGCATCTTAGCTAGACCCTGTCTCCAAGTAATATAATAATAATAATAATAATAATAATAATAATAATAATAATAATAAATAGATAAAATGGTAAAGCATCCCTGGATTCAACCCCAGTAGCACACGAAAAAAGTTATGATGTGGAAATGTTTATATCTTTGCAAGAATGTGAGCCGTATTCCTGAGTAGGCAACCCGCCCGAGAATTTTGCATGAACCACCTACATTGATCTATCCAAAAACAGATTTTTTTTTTGAGATTTATATCATGTGATTTCAAAAATACTCCAACCATCCTCAATCTGCTTCCCTAGACATTCATGTGCATGTCTTGCTCTTATTTAATAACCTGAGGGAAAAACAGACCCAGGTGCATATCTCTGGAAGAAGAGGTCACCGGCTGGGGACCCCAGTAACATTTACAACCTGGGAGCCCATCTGTTCTCATCAGAGCGTGTCTGGAGGGAACGCAGTCCTGAGATGGAGCATGAAGAGAGACTGAGGGAGGTGGCTCAGGACTTTCCTTGGGCTGTGTTAGTACCATCTGCTTCGTAGCTTTCCTCGGGGTCTTTCTGGGCTGCCTAAAGCCAGACCTTACATCTCGCTCCCAGGCCTTCAGTATCTGAGTAGGTATTCTCCTCTCCACTGCTCCGAAGAGCCAGGGATGGGGTACCCTTAGGTGGGAGTTGACTAACTGAATGGGAATCCACTCTGGACCCACCCAGGGGACTTGTATTGTGACCCTCAGCTCAGCGGTACTTTTATTTATTTATCTATTCTTTTTTTTTTTTTTTTTGCGTGCTTTATCTATCAGCACTCCAGAATTTGAAATATGCAATTATTTCATCCCTTCATGAAGTGCTGGAGAAAATGAGCTGCTTCCTGGACGGATACATATTTTTTTCTTCATCAGGTAATTAAAATGGCATATAGCCCTCCCTGCTGGGGCCTCTTTTCCCATAAGCAGCTAGAAAATTATGAATATGTAAATATTCCATCATATTATACCTTTTATATTTTTATTATGATATATTATAACAATATAATTTAATATAACATGTAATATAATAATATAATATAATTTTATACTATATACATATTATGTAAAACAAAATTATATATGATTTTGTAATATATTTCATGAAAAATTATATATATTTATAGATAATTATATATCCGTTTACATATAAACTAGACCCCCCCCCCCTTTATTGAGAATCAGCATCCTCAGATCAGAGAAAGCATTTGGACTTTGGTTTTGGGGGAATTGACTTATTTTGCTTAGCGTGACAGTCTCCAGCTCCATCTCTATGACTGACAAGCACCATAATTTCATTCTTTAGGGCTGAGTATTATTCTTCCCTAAGCAGTGCAATCGCTTACCTACTTTTCCCCACTTTGTAGGACATTTTCAATAATATCAACATGACTTTGGGTGTCCAGGAGGCTGCAGATAGGTCTAAGAAGGGTAGAAAACATACCACCAGGTTTGGAATCCATATCTGAAAACCAGCCCACGTTTCTCACTGCACACCCTACACCAGGACATGACTCATCTTATTTTAAAAGTTTGCATTGCTATCCAGGGGTGGTGGTGCACACCTATAATCCCAGCATCTCAGGAGGCTGAGGCAAGAGGATCATGAGTTCAAGGCCAGCCTCAGCCAAAGGGAGGCTGTAAGCAACTCAGGGAGACCCTGTCTCTAAATAAAATGCAAAATAGGGCTGGGGAGGGGGCTCAGGGGTCAAGTGTCCCTGAATTCAATCTCCAGTATGAAATAATAATAATAATAATAATGATAATTATTATTATTATTATTATTCTGCATCACTGCATAGATACAGAGAAGTAAGGTAGTCAATAGATGCTGGGAAGCCTAATTAAGGCAAAGAAACATGTTTTCTTTTTCATAATGTATCAAAAAGACTCTGAAATTAATAAAGGTCCCCTTGTTCATCGAACAAATACTTCAAACAACGGACAAATAATTAAACAAAATAATGGACCAAAAACATGAAGATATTTTGCCCACGATCAACGCTGTTCTCCTTCATCAGAACACGGTGTTCTTTTTTCAAAAGACGCGTAGCCCGAATGTAAAAATGAAGGGATTTTATTTTAGCAAAATCACAATTTGTTATGACCAGATTCCAAGAAGAGAGAGAGTTCTTCACTAGGAGAAAAGTGTGTAAATAGTTTAGAATAATTTCCTTCCTTCCTTCCTTCCTTCCTTCCTTCCTTCCTTCCTTCCTTCCTTCCTTCCTTCCTTTCTTTTCTATTCAGGCATTCTCCACCACTGAGCCCCATCCCTAGCCCTATTTTCTATTTCATTTAGAGATGGAGTCTCACTGAATTGCTGAGGCTGGCCTCCAACTTGCGGTCCTCCTGCCTCAGCCTCCCGAGCCACGGGGATTGCAGGCCTGCCCCACTGCACCCAGATTCTCACTGCTTGTGAACAGCTGCTGTTCCAGATCCACTGGATGACGTTCTGTTTACAAAGAAAATTGTCGCTGTGTGGAAAAATCAGAGATGAGCAACAGCGTTGCCTAGTTTTGTGGAACGAGGTGCAGGAGATTTTTCTGATGTCTCCGCTTCTCCCTTCCCGCCTGGATTTTACTTTGGCTTTTCAAAACTAGGAAGAAGAGCACCTCATGCGATAGGGTGCTACCATATTTACCTATAGCAGAAATGAAGTCTTTGCTTCCTATGAAGCTCTGAAGGGTATTGATGATTAAATCAGGTGGCCATTAATGTGATGCATTAATTGCAATGTCCAAGTCAATTAAGCAAAATAAAATCCTCATGCACAGAGTAGAACATGGTCATTTAAATGACCCGATTCAATAGGCACGGACCGAACAGAGATCAATGACAACGTTCATAAGCAGAAAAATCGATGACGTGTTGAGTCATATTGCAGAGTGACATGTCGATGAACTTTCTTTGGCCACCATCATTTGGAGAACCCGAGAAGGACTCTCAGTGGAGTTAATCTCCTCCCACCGCCCTGCCATTGGGATAGAGCTCCTTGTGCATGGGACGGGGAGGGTGTGAGGAATCAGAATAGACCCAGAAATGCTGGATGTCCAGTGGACATGGGGCATGACCAGTTGTAGAGCTGCAGGACCCCTTGGAGACTCAAGAATCAAGGTTGACCCACGTGGCAATGCTTTGCACAGCTCCCTAGTCTATTACGGCTGAGCATCTTTGCAAAAATGCATGTATGTCTGCAGATATAAAGGTTTCGGGGGATGCCTTTAAAAATCAACGTTTTGAGCATGCGTTGCGATCATGAAATGAACATAGATTCACTTAGATACAATATGCATCATTTCCATTACGGTACAGAGAAGCCACGGTATCTAAATCAGGTGGCAGACAGCAGATTCATCTTTTAAAATTTATTTTTTTTTGCATGCTTTCAATGTCTGAGTAAGATCAATGATCTTCAAATTACACCTAGCTGCTCATTTTGGAAAAGTGATCTTGCTTTCATAGTTAATTGTGTGTCTGTGCAAAAACCCACTTTTGCAGGAGTGAGCTCAATTGGAACCTCAGGGTCCATACAAGGAGGAGCTGGTACATGTCTGCACCACACCCAAGCATGCTGGCAGGATTATTATTATTTTTTTTATCCTTCTTTCCTATATCTATTGATCCACCAGTTTTTCCATAGCCTCACAGATTATGTACATACCAGGATTAAGAATTGTGACAGGTGCCGGGCGTGCGTGATGCACACCTGTTATCCCAGCAGCTCGGGAGGCTGAGGCGCGAGGATCGCGAGGTCAAAGCCAGCCTCAGCCAAAGCGAGGCCCTCAGCAACTCAGGGAGACCCTGTCTCTAAATAAAATGCAAAATAGGGCTGGGGACGGGGCTCAGGGGTCCTGTGTCCCTGAGTTCAGTCCCTGGTACCTTCTGCTGCCGACATCTTGGAGCATCTCTGTCTTCGGGGGTCCCAGGTGGATTTTTGCAAGGACCAGCAGATACCTGCATAGGTCGAGGTGTGCAGGGCAGAATGGCAGGCATTGGTAGGGTTAGAATTCAGGGAAATGGATTTTAGGTCTATTGCTCCATGTCTGTTAAAGCCCTGGCTGTTCGGGATCTATTGGAAGCAATTTGGGTGGCTGATCTTCATGACAAAATGTGATATTTGCATTTCACAAATTCCCCTTCCATCGTCCACAGATCCAGCTCAGGGGAAATGGTTGTGTGGTTTTTTCTGCAGCACCCAGGAGCACGGAATTCCCCCCCTGTCCTCTCCACATGTCCCTCAGAGACGTTTCTTTTTGCTGAAAAGCACGCTCTGTTCTCTCAGGCACTGCTGAGTCTTGGCAGGAAGTAAATCTGCTCATTCGCATTCTGAAGGCATCTCCCTGCTTTGAAGTGAAACCTCTAGGCATCCCCGAGGGGCCTCTGAGGACCTACAAGGACCAGGCACAGGGCAGTGGAGCCCACATGCCCCCGGCAAAGTGAGAGACCAGGTGCAGCTTGACTTATGGAAATGCACCTGTGAAAATCTTCGAGCATATTTGCAGGATTTAAGGAGGGTTGAAGGTAGAGTCAACTTCCTCCGGATTTATGTTTGCTGGGCTCAATCAGGAAATCTTGAAAAAAGAATTTATTAGGAAATGGGGCTGCCTGGGACGATGGTAAAAATGACTTATTTCTGGCCCAAGTTATAACTATGAAGATGTAGTAATGGTGCGTGTGTGTGTGTGTGTGTGTGTGTGTTTGTGCATAAAATAAATATCAGGTTTGCATTTGTATTTTTGAATTCATGCATATAAATGCCTGCCATAAAGTATGATATATTAATATGAAGCAGGTACCTACATTCTTGACTATCTATAGTGCATTACCTACATAGAATATGTCTGATTATACTGCAACTTCTCTATAAGATATGTAGCATGTGTTAGATAGGAGGTGGCCCCAAAAACTCATGTGGGAGACCATGCAGGAATGTTCAGAGGTGAAATGATTGGATTATGAAAGGTGTGGCCTAATCAGTGGATTAATCCACTTGGATGCACTCACTGGGTGTAGACTAATAAGTGGATTAATCCACTTGGATGGACTCACTGGGTGTAGACTAATAAGTGGATTAATCCACTTGGATGGACTCACTGGGTGTAGACTAATAAGTGGATTAATCTACTTGGATGGACTCCCTGGGTGGTGACTGCAGCAGGTGGGGTGTGGCTGGAGGAGGGGGTCCCTGGGCTGTGCCTTTGGGGTCTCTGTCCTGTCCCTGGTGAGCAGAGCTCTCTCTGCTCCCTGGTGCCCTGTCCTGAGCGGCTCTCCTCCTCCAGGCCCTGCCGCCATTTTGTTCTGCTTCCCTTGGGCCAGAGCCATGGAGTTGGACAGCCATGGACTGAACCTCGGAAACCATGAGCCAAAATAATCTCTTCTCCTCCAATTGCTCCTGTCAGATCTTTTGGTCACAGAAACAATAAAGGGTTTAAGTCAAGGATAGGAAGCGTGGGAATCTACGTGCTGTGGAAAGTTCTAGTTTGTGATGAGGTAGGAATGACGTGAAGGCTGAGAACCAGAGCTGGGCTATTGGGACATCCATCTGGGTTGATGGAAGAAAGGAGAGAAAATCAGAAAGGTCTCAGAGGGATGAATCTAGGAGAGAAATGTTAGTTCAGGAGGATGAAGGAGGAGATGAATCAAAGAATGATGGATAAACATGTCGGAGGACAAAGAGATGTTGGGTTGAGATACGCCGATTGAGTTTGTTAGCGTAGATGATGAGAGGTGTCACTTGTCATGGCTTGGATCTGGAGTGTCCCCTTAGATGTCCTGTGATGAAGGCTTGGTCCCCAATGCAGCAAGAGTCAGAGATATGGTTTTTAGGAAATGATTGGATTATGAGGTTGGAGCTCATTAGTGGATTAATCCATTTGAGGTTTAGATGGACCACAGAGAGGTGGGACCTAGTTGAAAGAAGAAGGTCATTGGGTGTGCACTGGAAGGGATCATCTTTCCTTTGTCCCTTCCTGTCTCCCTCTCCCTCTTTCTTCTCTGTAGGTGCCATGAGCTGAGCATCTTTCCTTCCCCATGCCCGTCCGCCATCTTGTTTCTGATGTGGAGCGAGCCCACCATGGATGGAGAACTCTGAAACCATGAGCCAGAATAAACTTTTCTTTCTCCAACTTAGAGTCCAAGATGTTCTGTGGGATGGAAGATGAATGCACTGGTTAGGTCTCCAATTCTACTTCTTAGCCTTAAGAAACCTTTTACCTAGGATGGGTCTTTGCCTGCCTGGCTATGTGTCCATTAATCTGAAATACAGGGTCCTGTGGTTTGTCCTTTTGGAAAGTCAAAGTGGATTAGAATCCCCATCTTGAGATATTAAAAAAAGTGCAAACAGTCCAACTGCATTGTTTAGATGTGTGGACTTTGGAAGGGGACCGATAGCAGATGAGATCATGAGAGTAGAGACCCCACAACTGATTCCTGGTAGTTTTATAAGAAGAAGGTTAGACTACAGGAGCCAAGTATTTGTCTCCTGCTACAGGATATCCTATGCCACTTCAAGATTCTGCCACCCACAGGGCACCTCTAGACCCCGATCCTTCACAGGGTAACCCCAGAGTTTGAACCCAAACAACCTTTTTGCTTTAAAACTGACCTAGCCTCTGGCATTGTGTTTTAACAAACAAAAACAGGAGGATACCTGAGGTTAATAAAACCACTTGCTACAGAAACTTTCAAGAATATACCAGTGAACTTGAGCATTTGACAAAAATCATCTCGAGTATGTCAAGCATTTAATATTTGCCAGCTCCCATTGGTGCTGATGTTCATGCAGAACAAGATTTAGTGCACCCAGTTCACCATGATGCCTCCTGTGTTTATAAACCTGCCTGTCAATATTTGTTAATGCAGCACCAACGAATGAATGTCTCCAGTTATGGCTTTGCTTCCACATGGCTGGAACAATGTTTAAATTGCAAACATAAATAGCATCCCAGTGCATGTCAATGAGGAATGAGAGCCCAGTAAATTCAAGGGGCTGGAAGGATTTCATACCAGATTGGTAAAATCCAAAGTTCAACAACAGAGTGGCAAAGCTGTTGGAAAACAAGGAGGCTGATACATACTTAGTGGGAGAAAAGAAGAAAGTTCCATCTCTCGGGGACACAGTCAGGAATATGTAGCAAGGTGGCGGCTCTACTTAAGAATGGGCCCAGCCACTTGCTGGGAGGGACTCGAATCTGGGGATTAATAAGCACCTGGGAAAAATGACACACGTTGACATTTTTCATGTCCATGTTTCTGTCACAGCAAAAGATGAAACAACCTGTCGATCTACTTGATGAGATGATTTGCAGGCTTAAAAGCAAAAGAAAGAAGGTCACCTTATGAAAGGATTGGAAAAGGATTTCAGGATGCACCTTTAACTTGGGGATAAAAGTCATGTTCCTTTCAAATTCTGATGGAAAACGAAGAATGCAGGCGGGACCAACCAGGGTCAGCTGAGGGTGCTTCCTGCTCACAGAGGGTGCCTTCTCCTGGGTCCTCCGTGGTGGAAGGGCAGGGAGCTCTTGAACTTCTCTGATAAGGACCCTAGACCCCTTCATGGGCTGCACCCCATGAGCTCAGCCCCTCCCAGAGCCCCCCTACACACCAGCACCTGGGTGAGGGGTCAACACACCACCTTTGACTTGTGTGGTTACAGGAGTTTCCAACTGCCATATTGGTTTGGGGCATTTATTGCATGAGGTTCAAGCTGCCATATTGGTTTGGGGGCATTGCCTACATGAGGTTCCTGCTGCCATTTTTGTTCAGGGCATTTATTGCATGAGATTCCTGCTGCCATGTTGGTTTGGGGCATCTATTTGGTGAGTTTCCTGCTGCCATATTGGATTGGGGCATTTATCACATGAGGTTCTTACTGCCATATTGGTTCAGGGAATTCAGAGATCACTGTTCCCTCTTTTAGGTTGGAAGGCCAGAGGAATGGAGCTGTACCCTTTAGCTTTCAGATTTGGGGATGCATCTGCAAAGGGCACCCACCCGAGGGCCCCTGGCACAGCCAACATCAAGGAGTTGTGCCCCGTGGCTAGTGGAGGGGTCTGGTACCTCCTGATGGTCCATTAGGACCCCTTAAATGATTGACAGCTGATGCTCCCAGCTCTGGGCTGCAGCCCAAGATCCAGGTGGGGCAGCCAAGGGTCAGCTGAGGCTACTTCCTGCTCCCAGAGGGTGCCTTCTCCTGGGTCCTCCATGGAGGAAGGGCAGGGGGCTCTCGGGTCTCTTTTATAAGGACCTTTGTCCCTTTTATAGGCTGTACCTCAGGAGCTCAGCCCCTCCCAGAGCCCCACCTCCAATACCATCCATCCCCTGGGGTGAATATTCAACATATGATTTATACATTATTGCCATGGTCTAGATATGCACCCCCACTTCTAGACCATAGCAATATTATATAAATCTTTGTGAAATTATCTAACGGGGCCAGCAGGTCTGGGTGTATGGACACATGCAAAATGAGGCTTGCCGATGTTTATTTATTTGTACATCCATTTTTATGTTTTGAAACATGTGAAAGTATTGCCTACAAAAGTAAACAGAAAAATAACCATGTACTTTATGAAGACATAGAGGCTTGATTCTTTTTCTGAATGTTTATCATTTTAGATTTAATAATCCTACATTATAAAAGGTTTCTTCCTGAATTACTGAAAACGCAAGGCTTAATGTGTATAGGTTTACAAATATTATAACTGCATCTAATTCTGTGCCTGTAGATCTTCATAAATATAGTCTTGACAATTTTGCAGTGATTGCATATAGCTTATGCAAACTTAAATATGTACTTTTCAATGTGATGTTAAATACAGGATATATTTAACATGCATATCAATGTGTATATATATATAACAATTTTATTAACCATAATCAAAATATAACCATGATCATTAATTTTATTTGACATGATTAAAATATAAAGTTGTTAAGACTAATTAGCATTATTAATTCATTATGCATTCATAAAGAAATGGTTATCAGTAACTGATATGATTGAATATTGATTGGTCCTAATTGATATATAGTATATAATAATAATATCATTATAAATCTTTTCCGTTCAAAGAAAAAAAAGATCATTGTTTGATTTTTCTGCTTTCAAATAGAACAGCATTTGTTGATTTGTTCTGTGGTAATTCATCTTATGTCAATAATTTCAGAGCTATTCTTAAATGTCTATGATTTTTGTATTTATCTCTGACAATGATGTTATCTCCTTATTTACAATTCTTTTTAAAAATATTTTCTTCTGTGTTGACCATGAGATGCTTGATATGCATTAAAATCATGGTGGTGTGTGCTTTATTCATTATTTTGAAGGGGGTGGTCTCCATAACTTATCATAAAAAATGGATTTTTTCCCTTCAATTTAAATGTCCTATTTTTTTTTTAATGGTACAAGGCATTGAACCCCAGGGTGCATAACCACTGAGCCATATCCCAGCTCTTTTTATTTTATATTTCAAGACAGGGTCTCACTGAGTTCTCAGGACCTTGCTAAATGGCTGAGGCTGGCCTCCAACTTACGATCCTCCTGCAACAGCCTCCTGAATTGCTGGGTTCACAAGTGTGTGCCACGGTGCCAGGAGAATGTCCTGATGCTCTGCATGTCGAATTTGGGAATAGTATTCCATTTTCATCTGTGTGTCTGCATCTCTGAAGATGTGCATGTGATTTTGTGTGTTAATAGCTGCAGGCACTGATCCATTGTGCAGATACACGACACTTAAAATGCATTTTGATTCGCAGAATACACACCACACACCTACAGGTGTCGTACGTTATCAAACCTAGAGATGTTTTATAATTTTAAATAAACATACAGATGCTGGTTTATTTATAAGAGTGACAGCCCTTTGAATTTGAGAGACAGAGTGATCAGTAAAAAGACCCCATTACCTTGACATATACGCACACATATTTGATGTTAAGGTTCTTGATAAAAATAAATGACCAATCAAAATGTTCCAGCAAGTGACTCTCCTTTAGGATTATCATTAGGGACACTTTTTCTCAATATTAATGTAAGAACTCAATATTGCAATTTTGAGATTTCCTCCCTTTAATTCTTTTTTCAGGTGAAGACCTATATTGAATTTCGAAAGAAACATGTAATTAGAGCAAGTTGAATGAAAGCAAATTTTGGGAGAGTTCAGAACATCCTTACGCAGGAGCAGAATGGAAAATAGACAACTTTGAATAAAAATGCATTATGAAATCACAGAGCATTCAAATAGACTTTTTTTTTCCCCTTTTGGTGACCGAAATTCAGAAAGAACACGATACGCCCACAAAATGTCGGAGTTTCTCCAACATTTCTCCTTAAGAAAAAAGCCGGGTCCTATTATAAAATTGAATAGATCATTTTGAAAATGAATAAGACAATTAACAATAATAAAATCTCATTTTTCAAGAACTGTGGTTGGGAGAAGACTTGAGAAACCATATATCTGATAAAGGATCAATAGCCAACATACATAAAGAGTTCTCGGGCTAGGGGTGCAGCTCAGCAGGACGGGGCTTGTGTAGCCTGTGCAAAGGTCCAACTTCTATTCCCGCTAGTTTAAGTATAAAGGCTTTTCACAATCATAAGTAAAAGAACAGAGGAAGTCCAGCTAGAAAATTTAAAAAAAAGACATAAATGGAGTTTTACCACAGAGTCTATGCCAATGTCAAAGAAGCCTATTTTTTAAGAGCATATTGTATGCCATCATGCATTAGTGACAGGCTAAGTAAAATCACAAGAAATATCATGACATGCCAGGTTCAGTGGTGCACACCTGTAATCTGCGAGGCTGAGGCAGGAGGACGGCAAGTTGGAGGCCAGCCTCAGAAATTTAGCAAGGCCTTCAGGAATGTGTGCCTTGTCTCAAAATAAAGAAATAAATAAAAGTCCTGGGGATGTGGCTCAGTGGTTAAGTGCACTGGGTTCAATTCCTGGTACCAAAAAGAAAAAAAAAATAGAATTAGATGAGGTCATAAGGATGGGGTCCTCAAGATGACATTAGTGGCTTTATAGAAAGAACAAAGACCCGAGCTACCATGATTGTTCTGTTTCCCCCAAGATACCCTCCACCATATTGAAATGAAATAAGAAAGTGTCACCAGATGCCAGCTCCCTGCTCCTGAAGATCCAGCTTCCAGAGCCATGAGCCAAATACATTTTTCTTCTTCATAAAGGACCCTGTCTCTGGTACTCAGCTATAGCAACAGAAAATGAGCTAAGCTAACCACAAAGTCAGATGGATTCTCCTTTACAGAAGAAGTCCCTGAAGGACTAGGGGACCTGTGAGTGTCTGTAAAGAGTTCCTCCACTAGTCTATGCATTCTTTCTCTTTTAATCAGATCACATTGAATACCCTTGCACATATAATCAATGACTGAAGATTACAGATAGCCCCTGTTATGATGCTGTGACAAAATACCACAACCCAGGTGTCTTAAATAGCAAAAATTTATTCTGTCCAGGCTGGAGCCAGAGGTTCAGGCATGGGCAGGGCTGGCTCCTTCTGGGTCTCACAGACGCTGTCTTCTTCCTGTGTCCTCCCAAGGTCGGCCCTATGTGTGTGTCTGTGAACTCATCTCTTCTTCAAGGACCCCAGTCCTATTGGATTAAGGTCTTTCCTTAATGATAAATTTTTACTTAAAAAGATACTTTTTTTTTTTCAGATGCAGTCACACTCTGAGAGAGAACTAGAATTCAATATCTGACCTTGAGGGACAGTCTTTGACTTGGAAGGAAATATGAACACACTCATTTCCAAAAGAAACCAAGAAAAAGATCAAGTTAAAACTAAAGTATTCATTTTACAGTGGCCATATCTATGACAGAAGATTATATGACAATCCTGAACCTCAAGTCATATTTCAAGATAATGTGCGCTCATTTTTTCCCCATTTTGTCTTCTATTTGCTCTCTGCTGCAAATATGTGGTTTTTAGAAACTAGCATGTGTAAAAGGACTGAAGGAGATATTTCCCAATTTATTTCATGGCTGACTCCATGGCTCTGGCCCAAGGGGAGGCAGAACAAAATGGCGGCAGGGCCTGGAGGAGGAGAGAAGCTCAGGACAGGGCACCAGGGAGCAGAGAGAGCTCTGCTCACCAGGGACAGGACAGAGACCCCAAAGGCACAGCCAAGGGACCCCCTCCTCCAGCCACCCCCCACCTGCTGCAGTCACCACCCAGTGAGTCCATCCAAGTGGATTAATCCACTATGAGTCTACACCTCTCCTAATCTAATCATTCCAACCCTGCATGGTCTCCCACATGAGCTTTTGGAGACACCTCAGATTTGAATCACAATAATTTATTTTTCCAGAAATAATGAACAGATGTGATACTCTGTGCAGGGGAAGATTTGGGGCTTGTTTATTTAACATTTACTTTATTGCCTTTTGAACTGGGTTTTGCTTAATGATGCTCACCTAAATAGCTGTTTATGGGTAAAGAATATTAGCTCAGAATATTAATGAGGAAACTGCAATGAATAAAATATCCGTGTTGACCTGAAACCAAGATGAAATCCAGGCAAATGGCCTGAACTATTCAGTGGAAGAAATAGATCTACCAATTCCTTATCCTTAGGAAAATCATAATAATCCTTTCCAAACATTGATGGTGACCTAAGTGACAAAATCAAAGAGAAACATCTTATTTGAATTTTTAGTGCCTCGGCCTCTCAAGTAGCTAAAAACTCAAATACTGAGATGCTGATTCACAATGGATAGGTAGATAAAGAAAATGTGGTTTATATTCACAGTGGAATATTACTCAGCCACAAAGAAGAGTGAAATCATGGCATTTGCAGAAAAATGAATGGAACCAGATACAGTGATTTTTAACCAAAATAAACTGGACACAGAAAGTCACAGGTCATACCTTTTATGTTACATGGAGAGCTGGAGGACCTCAGCTCCCTTATTATCAGATATTATCCACAAAAATAAGTCTAATGAGTCTTCAGCCCAGAGTTGAAGATCAGGGTATTAGGCAGAATAAGACCAGGCTTTTGAGAATAACGAGGGACATGAATGTGTAAGAGAATGAGTGCCAAGTTCACTGTGATCTCTGTTCTGACCTCCATGTGAGACACGGAAGGTCGACTCAGTAGCATCTTGTGGACTTAGTGTCCCCTGACTGGTTCCTGCACATGCAAAGAGCCTTCTGAGGAGAGAAGAAATGCCCCCTAATAATTTGGAAAACCATAGTGTAACATTTAAATTTCACCCAACATTTTGTTGGGTTCAGAAAATTACCTGCAGAGGTGACCTCTCCATTCAGAATGGAAGGTGTTGGAAGAAATGACACATTGAAATCTCATCACCTAAAGTGGGACTTCAGGGGTGGTCACAGGATTTCACATCAGCACCCGCCATGTAGCACCGAGTAGAAGCAGAGCATTAACCCCAGCAGCCATGTCTCCAAGGATAGGTGTGTTACAGCCGCCATTATTACCGTAGACCTTCACTTTAGATACATCATCGTCTGTATTGGAGTGACATATATTTGTGACCATGCAATTTGTTTCCTTTATTAACCTGTCACATGGGAACAGTGATCTGGATAATAATCATAGTTGACTAGCACCACTGGTTCCAATATGGTTATCTTGCATTTGTTTATCTATCCATCCACCCATTTGTACATTGATGCATGCATTCCTCCATCCTTCATCCATCCATCCATCCATTCATCTGTCCACCCTTCCATCTACCAATTCATCTGTAAATCCAACCATCATCCATCCATTTATCTATTCATTCATCTATCCATCCATCCATCATCTATAAATCTACCAGTCTATCCATCCATCCATCCATCATCTGTTCATCCTTCAATTCATTCATCCATCCATCCATTTGTCCATACATCATCTTTCCATCCAACCATCCATCAATCTATCCATCCATCCATCCATCCATTCATCATTTGTTCATCCATCTGTCCATCCATCCATTCGTCCAGCAACCCACCATCTACCTAATTATCTGTGTGTTTGTCCAGCCCTCCATCCATCCATCAACCTAATCATGTACACATCATCAATTTACCTACATATCTATCCACTCATCATCATTTTCTCATCCATCTATCCATCTATCCACCCATTTATCCATTTATTATTCTTCACTCACACATTCTTCTGTAAATCTACCAATCCATTCACCCATACATCCATCTATTCACCTATCCATTCATCCATTCATCTGTAAATCCATCCATCATCTTTCCATCCATCCATTCATCTTTCTATCTATTCATCTACCCATACATCCACCCACCAATCCATTCATACATCCATCCATTCATTTATTTGTAAATCCCTCCATCTATCCATCCATAATCTTTCCATCCATCCATTCATCCCACCATCCATCCATCATCTGTTCATCCACCCATCCATCCATCCATCCATCCATTTATCCATTCATTCATCTATGCATTCATTCAGTCATCTGTAAATCCATCAATCTATCCATCCATCCATCATCTGTTCATCCATCTACCTAATTATCTGTGTATTTGTTCACCCTTCCATTCATCCATCAACCTACTCATGTATATATCATTCATTTACCTTCATATCCATCCACCCATTATCATTTTTTATCCTTCCATTCATCCATCCATTTATTCATTCATTCATCTTCACCATCCATTCTTCTGTAAATCCACCAATCCACCCATCCATCCACCCATCCATCCATTCATCTGTAAATCCATCCATACAACAATCCATCCATCATCTTTCCTTCCTTCCATTCATCCATCCATCCATCCATCCATCCATCTTTCCATCCATCCTCCCATCCA
The DNA here is from genome assembly GCF_964194105.1 of Spermophilus citellus. Taxonomy (NCBI): domain Eukaryota; kingdom Metazoa; phylum Chordata; class Mammalia; order Rodentia; family Sciuridae; genus Spermophilus; species Spermophilus citellus. The sequence goes on from NC_138190.1 coordinate 2,725,020, forward strand.
TTCACTCATCCATCTTTCTATCTATCAATCTACCCATCCATCCACCTGTCAATCCATCCATCCATCCATCCATCCATCCATCCATCCATCTGTAAATCCATTCATCCATGCATCACCGTTCCATCCATCCATCCATCTGTAAATCCATTCATCCATGCATCACCGTTCCATCCATCCATCATCTGTTTACCCATCCATTTATCCATTCATTCATCTAACCATTCATCCAGTCATCTGCCAATCCATCAATCTATCCATTCTTCCATCCATCATTTATCCATCCATCTGTCCATTCATCCATTCATCCATCCATCCACCATCTACCTAATTATCCATGCAATCGTCCAGCCTCCATCCATCCATCAACCTACCCCACATACACATCCTCGATCTACCTACATATCCATCCACACTTCGTCCATCTATCCACTTATTCTCCCATTTTTCACAAGGTCATGGGTGTTCATGGGCCCGCGTGCCAACCCAAGAATGAGAATATTACCAACACATTCCACCCACCTACGTGCTGTCTCCCTTACCATCTGCCCATCTCTGCAATGCATGTCATCAATATCTTTAAAGTTTATTGACAGATTTTTTACATTTTTTTTAATTTAATGAGCTCTGCTCTATTTTTCATAAGTGTTGGAATCTCCATGTGCCACTTGGAGCATGCAGAGGATGCTGCATTTGCAGAGATCCTACAAGTTCTTGAGGACAGTTTTCATGATGGATGCTTCTTTGTCCCACATTTGCTTGGTGGGATGATGGCATGGGTCTCATTCAGCACCAACCTGTTCCTTCTAATGCTACAGAACTTCCTCCGCTGTGTTCCTTGCATTGAACAAAATGATTGATCTTATGGATTTGCCTGATGGCTTTTGACAGGAGACCCTTCATGATGACATGAGCCACAGAGTATTTCAGGTCACCCAACTACCAAGGGAGACATACAAGCTCCATTTCACAATTTAGCTAACAGGTGTGCAGAAATGATATTGGCTTTATAAAAAAAAAATCCCCCCGAATCCTACACAGGACCTGTGTGCTTTCCAGGTCTGCATGCTAAGGAATTGCTCACCGTCGGTTGGATCTCCTTTAAAACATGTGTACAGCGGGGACTTTGATCACACACCATGTGCAAATTTCTTGTTAGCTGTAACAGGCACACTATTCTGATTTTTTTTTTTTTTTGCAAAAGCAATACTTTGGAGAATGCAGAAAATTATCACGATTGGAAAACATGATCAGAGCATTCGCACAAACACGCGCTGAGATCACCATTCAGTTTTACTCCGGGGAATCTGTTGGGTGGCCCTGGGCTGATTTTGGAGGTCTGCTTACCTGAGTTATGTAGTGTTTTTACTGTCAGAATATTATCCCTGACCCCCCAATTATGGATCTGTATCTTCTCACCTCTTTATTCTACTATATTTTCTATATATTGGCTACTGAAATATAGTGTCCTTGCAGCCCACAAAAATGTATAAGAAATCGAAAAAAGCAATTTTCCTGGGGCAGGGAGATATTCACACTGAACTTTGCATGACAATTTTCACACTATGGATAATAACTCAGCCAGAAAAAAAAAAATTCTGCCTTTGAAGGTGACTAGTTTATATTTAGTCAACTTCTTGACATGAAAAGCTCAATTTTATTTTATTTTTTTGGTACCAGGGATTGAACTCAGGGGCACTCAACACTGAGCCCCATCCCCAGCCCTATTTTTCACCTTGGATGCTGATTTCCTCAGGCATTTTGTTACAGCAATGTAAAGCTAATACATCTTTTCCCTTCATTCCGTCCTCCTTCCTGTCCTCCCTCTCTTCCTCCCCTGCATAAAGACTGCTTGGGGACCACAGAGGCCACCAGAGAAACTCATTATGGAAAGTTTTACAAACCAGTTGGAGAACTGAAAGCTGAGAGGCGCATCCCCAACTCCACAAATATCAAGGCAGGGAAGCCAAGCAGTATCAGAAGGAGTGTTGAAATCTATGGGCAGAAGCTGGCTTGGACAACCCCTGACCCAACTACGTCATCTTGAAACTCAAGAGCAGGTTGATGAGAGAGTGCCTTCCATTCCTTGGACTCCATGAGTTAATCCAAGATGGAGACCGGATCCTGAGTGGCGGCCACCAGGGGGCCAAGAACTGATGGGGAATCTGGTGGAACCAGCTCCCATGAGTCCCTCTGGCTGGGATGATGGACAGATTGAACGAGGCTGAGCTTCAACTTTCCAAGACCCCAGGGATGGACCACTCTGCTTCAGTCAGCAAACTCGGGTGTCTCTGTCCATCAGGATATTCTACCAGGACCCTGTGACTCAGAGGGCTCCACAGAATTTGTATTTCTATGCTTGCATTTGTCTTTAAATTTACAAAATACTTTCATGATCTGCTGCATGGTCATCTCTGGTGGAATCATCCTGATCTTCCAAATTCGAACAAAAATTAAATAAAATTGAATCATTGTCTCAAGACCCTTGAAGACCAAGCCTGCTGATCCAAAAGGAGTCTCACTTTGGTTTTCCCATTCTTCTCCACAATTGCCATAGAAATTGTCATTATTTCTGATGGCAACGAGTTGCAATGGATTTTTAAGAACTTGACCACACGTGTCTGAAGATAAATGACAATTTAACTCCAGTTCTGCGTATTCCTACGTAGGTGGCTTAAGTAAAGTAATCCATTCTATGATATGATTTAAAACTCTGAGTCGATTTGTAACGTAAAGCATACACGTAAATACATGTGCATAAATACAAATATAAGCATGCATAGAATCAATAATATACATATATATCCACCTGCAACACAGTCAGAATTCATTTGGGGGTGACGGCCAGAAAAATAGAGTGAAGCAAAAAAAAAATAGAAATCAAAAATGCCAAAAAGATGCTAAATGATTGATGGGAAATTGTCTGATGTGGATTGGAGCCTGCGTCACTGTCAACGGGGGGGGGGGGGGAAGCAAAGAGACGTCTGATTAGCTGATTTTTTATTGAAACATTTCGTTTGCTTGACAAAAGCTGCAAACTACAGAATGTCTTTGTCAGGAGAGAATTTGATTGATTAGCTGTAGCAGGCTTTCTAGTGGCCGCTACTCCGTCAAGAGGGACAGGGGACTTGAGAGATCACCTCCAGGTGACGATCTCGCTTGAAATCTCTCGGAAAGAGACATCTTTTCTTGTCAACATTGGAAACACTGGCAGCGTCCAGTATGGGTCTTCGCACAGGGGACACAAGTCGATTCGCCAACCTGAGTTAGAGGTATTTGCTTCCCTGGGAAAATGCAAGTCAAGAAGAGTTGTCATGAGAGAATTGGGGGTTTAGACTTGGGTCCCGTCCCCAAGATATCTGTGATGGTTTAGATGGGAGGAGTCTCCAAGAAGCTCCTGGGTGACATACACTAAGGAAGTTCAAAGGTGAGAAGATGGGTTATGAGAGGTGTAGACTAAAAGTGGATTAATCCACTTGAATGGACTCACTGGGGTGTGGCTGGAGGAAGGGGTCCCTGGGCTGTGCCTTTGGGGTCTCTGTCCTGTTCCTGGTGAGCAGAGCTCTCTCTGCTCCCTGGTGCCCTGTCCTGAGCTGCTCTCCTCTTCCAGGCCCTGCTGCCATCTTGTTCTGCTCCCCTTGGGCCAGAGCCATGGAGTCCGACACCACGGACTGGACCTCGGACACCATGAGCTCCAAGTAAATCTTTCTCCTGTAATTTATTCTTGTCATGTGTCTTTGTCACAGTGAGTCAAAGCTGACTAAAACACCATCTCATTACGTATTTGCCAACGTTTCAAAATTCAACAGAGATGCTCGGCTTGAATCCCAGCAATTCCGGAGTCTGAGGCAGGAGGATGACAAGTTTGAGGCCAGCCTAGCTAACTGAGCAAGACCCTCAGCGGCTTAGGGAGATCCTGAATAAAAATAAGAAATAAGAACTGGGCTGGGGACAGGGTCCGTGTCCGTGTGTGTAGACCGAAAATCAAGTCACCTGCAAAATTGTGTTGGGGCACGGACTCGCCCTGCTTTGCATCCCTCACCTCACTGTGAGCCATCCTGGCGGGTTCAAAACGGACTTCTGTGATCGCCGGGGAGCTTGGAAAAACAGTACATCATCTTCATCGGGAGATGGGTAGACGTGTTGGTGGACCAGTCCTGGAAATACAGGTCAGAGTCTCGTGCTCGATTGCTGGCTTGTACATCAGAGTTCCTGGATTTTAATAAAATCATATTTCTGTGTATAGGGTCTACTTTACAGATGGATGGTAAGAGAAGGGGACCCGTGGAAATAAAATAGTGCAAAACCCTTGTCCAGGTCAAAGTCATTATCTGATAAAAGTGACCAGAGAGATTCTGTGGGTGTGAGCACCGAGGGCGACTTGCATCCGATCAGGTAAATATATGCATGAAATAAATAAGTATATAGATGCATTTATAAATTGCACTCAACACACACCCACACACACACAGGTATACAGTGCAATTTCACGTTCGGACACTTTGATAACAGGCACTCGGTTGGATCCGATGCACTTGGACAGTTTTTTTGCATTTGACTTTTATTGAATGTTATGTTGCACGTTGTTCCATTGCAATTCGATGCTTAAGGATTGGACCCCGGATCAATATTCCTCCCCTGAAGCCACATAAGACGCTCGAGCCATTTTCCTGCTCAACACGACTTGTTCCATAATCCATGCAATGCTCAAGCCACCGGGGAGAAGAGGACCTGGAGCCTGCAGTGGGTTGGTTTAGTAATGCAAGCCCCTGCCACAGCCAAAGGCGGTTCTCCCTCCTGGAAAGTCAGAGGCACCCAGAAGGATTTCTAAAAAAATGATCCATAAAGATATTGATATCTGCATCGCTCAGTTTGCAGGTGGAGAGCCAGAGAGGGGGACCTGTGGACAAATAATAGCGTAGGACCCTTGGCAAGTTCAAGGTGGTTATCTGGTAAAAGTGCAAACAGAGATTCTGTGGGTTTGAGCACCTGGGGGTCTTGCACCCCATAAGGTGGATTCATCTAAAAGAATCGCCAGAAAATTTATGCATATGGTCATCTCTGTATCCATGAGGGACTGGTTACCAGATTTCATCTTCCTCTTCTTTGAGGATACCCCAATCACTTAGATACAGTCTTGGAACAGAGGAGCAAGTCAACTTCTGGCTCATCCCCCCAAAAACCAACACAAAATCTGCAGCAGGGTTAGGGCGGCATACATCCGTGAGCCGCTCTGGAGGCTGAGGCAGGAGGACAGCATGTTGGAGGCCAGCCTCAGCCATTTAGCAAGACCCTAAGCCACCGAGTGAGACCCTGTCTCAAAATAAAAATAAATTTGTGTATTAATTTAAAAACAAAGATCGGGGGTTGCCTGGAGATGTGACTCCGTGGTTAAGCACCCCTGAGTTTAATCCGCAGTTACCAAAAAATAAGTAAATTAATGAAGCAAACTTGCATGTAACCTTTGAACACGTGCACAGGTTGGACTAGTGTGGTTTTAATTCGATTTAATTCAATTTTCTGTAGACATAAAATCACCCAATCATGAGTAATTACAGAGGTTTATGCTATTTAAACTTCCAAAATACCAAAAGCTAATGAAAACCATAAAAAAAAATATGAGGTTTTGGTACATTCCCATGGTTTTAGCTTTTGGTCACCATAATCGATTTCTACAGCCATCAACTTGGAAAGAGGAAGCGTTCATTTGGGGTCACAGGTTTGTAGGATTCAGTTCACGGTCACCTGGCCCTGAGGGAGGTGGAGCATCATGGAGGCAGGGAATGGCTGAACCAATTCCCCACCTGGTTCTAGGAAGGACCAAGACAGACAGGAAAGTCCCAGGGCCCCACCCTCCAGTCCCAGGCCACGCCCCCCAAAGACCTAACTTTCTCTCATTAGGCTCCACCCACTTGGATTCAGCCCCTCCCAACCGCCCCAGCCTAGTGACAAAGGGTTTAACCCATGGGCCAATGGGGGACATTCCAAATCCAAAGTGTAGTGCACTTTTCAGAGTGACAAGGGGTGACAGAAAGAAAGAAAGAAAGAAAGAAAGAAAGAAAGAAAGAAAGAAAGAAAGAAAGAAAGACTATATCCTCCTCTGGAAGGAAGGAAGGAAGGAAGGAAGGAAGGAAGGAAGGAAATATCTCCCTATTTGTTTTTTTAATGCTATGGAAAACCAAAATGAGTGAGAAGGAGTCACCAAAGATATGCCCCTAAGATATTCCGCACTAAGTTGCTGAGGCTGACCTCCACCTTGTGATCCTCCTGCGTCAGCCTCCAGAGCTACTGGACTCACAAGCATCCAGCACCTGAGGGGGCTGAGGCAGGAGGATTCCAATTTTGCTTCCAACCTGTGCATTTTAGGGAGACCCAATCTCTTCTTCACATCTCCCTTGCTTGCTAAATGATTGCATGTGATATTTGATTTTTATCTGGTTTTTTTTTTTTTGGTACCATGGATGAAAACCACGGTCACACCCCCAGATCTTTTGTTTGTTTTTTATTTAGAGACCAGGTCTCACTCAGTTGCTTAGGGCTTTGCTAAATGATCAAGGCTCTTCCTGATATTTGATTTTTAATGTTAAACTTCTTGATTGACATGAGCTACTCTGCCCTCCCCAATCAGAACAGATACTATTGGCATCTCTTAATCGTGTCCAATGGCTACTTTATATATTTCCAAAGGTGAGTTACAGAGGGAATATCAGTCTATCCTGAAGAGGGATTTGATTGTATGCAATATTTGATTTTTTTTCATACTGTAAGAAATCTTGATTTTTAAGGTTTTTTCCTACAATGGAAAAAATAATATAAATATTCACATTGGCAAAACCGGGTTCTGCCTTCTCCCATGAACACAACCCTGAAGAGGTGATTCTGCATTATTTTGCCAGGAAGTGTCTACGGATCTCAGAATTCTCTTTTTGGCCTCACAAAAGCATTAACACAGATTTATTGCAATGCCGCACGTAGAGGAGCTTTTTGGAACCCTGAGAAAGTTGAAATCTGCAGATCCAAACTCACTCAGAAAACCCTGGTCTCTGTGAGGACCCCCTGGCTTCTGTAATGAGAGTCAAAATCACGTAGGGGCCAGAGGTATTGATGTGGGCTGCAGAGATGATTAGTAAGGAAATTGCACTTTTTTCTGTGACTGGAGACTGGAATAAATATTTTGTGGATTGCCCTGCTGCCATATTGTGAAATGATTGGGTTGTAAGAGGTGTAGACTAATAAGTGGATTAATCCACTTGAATGGACTCACTGGTGACTGCAGCAGATGGGGTGTGGCTGGAGGAGGGGGGTCCCTGGGCTGTGCCTTGGGGGTCTCTGTCCTGTCCCTGGTGAGCAGAGCTCTTTCTGCTCCCTGGTGCAACCTAATAGTGGATTAATCCACTTGGATGGACTCACTGGGTGTAGACTAATAAGTGGATTAATCCACTTGGATGGACTCACTGGGTGTAGACTAATAAGTAGATTAATCCACTTGGATGGACTCACTGGGTGTAGACTGAAAGTGGATTAATCCACTTGGATGGACTCACTGGGTGGTGACTGTAGCAGGTGGGGTGTGGCTGGAGGAGGGGTTCCCTGGGCTATGCCTTGGGGGTCTCTGTCCTGTCCCTGGTGAGCAGAGCTCTTTCTGCTCCCTGGTGCAACCTAATAGTGGATTCATCCACTTGGATGGACTCACTGGGTGTAGACTAATAAGTGGATTAATCCACTTGGATGGACTCACTGGGTGTAGACTGAAAGTGGATTAATCCACTTGGATGGACTCACTGGGTGTAGACTAATAGTGGATTAATCCACTTGGATGGACTCTCTGGGCGGTGACTGCAGCAGGTGGGGGGTGGCTGGAGGAGGGGTCCCTGGGCTGTGCCTTTGGGGTCTCTGTCCTGTCCCTGGTGAGCAGAGCTCTCTCTGCTCCCTGGTGCCCTGCCCTGAGCTGCTCTCCTCCTCCAGGCCCTGCCGCCATTTTGTTCTGCCTCCCCTTGGGCCAGAGCCATGGAGTCGGCCACCAGGGACTGAACCTTGGAAACCATGAGCCCCCAAATAATTTTTTTTTCTTCTAAAATTATTCTTGTGAGGTGTTTTGGTAAAAAATCTGACTTAAACACTGTCACCTACCAATTTTGGATCATCGTCTTCCCAAATGTTGTAAGTTCTCCCATAGGGAAGTCTGTGTGCATAGATGCATGTAAGCACATTTATAACTTCTGCAAAAATTAACGACATGGAACCCACTTACAATTTCTCAGAATAATACAGGATTTATTAACGTGGACCCTGCGCATAGAGACGCACGTGGTTTTGTTCAGATTTCCTACTGCTGTGTGTGGGGTTTCTGTTGAGGACTTGCACATAGAAGCAAATCCATCCTCCAAGTCCTTCCCTGTCTCATCCTGCATATCTGTTGCCTGAGCGACTCCTCTCACCCCTATTCCTAAGCATTCCCTGTGGTTTTTCATTTGCAAATTATAAGTATAGAAAATTCTGGGATTTATTGCAACATATTCTTATACAGGCATAAAAAAAAAATGTGCTCCAATTCCATTTCCGGGAGTTCTTCTTCTTCTACAGTACTGACCTTCCTTGTAGGTATTGATTGAATATTTTTAATGGATGCATTAAGCTTATGCATGCAGGTGGAATTCATTATGGTATCTTCTTATCGACCCTTGGCATAATTGTTCAATTGAGTTCCACACTTCTTTCCCTTTTCTACCCATCCTCCCTCCACCGGGAAACCCTTCCTCTCCTGTATGATCTCTCTTCGGTTTTCCTGAAATCCTCTTTTTCTTTCCTCATTTCTCTGGAGCTTCTGCATATGAAAAAAAAAATGTGTATATTTGACCCATGAGTTTCTGAGTCCGACTTAATCCACTTAGCGTGGCTGTCTCTGGGTCCATCTATTTGCCTGCAGATAACCTCAATTTATTCTTCTTTACGCACCATGTTTTCTGTACCTGTTCATCCATTCATAGACACCTCGGCTGGTTCCTTAATTTGGATATTGGGAATTTTGCTGCCATAAGTGCCATAACACCAATAAGTTGAATTTAATGCTTTGAGATTAAAACAGAGCGTGGTATTAAGTGGTTCGCCTCTTTGTGAAGTTGGAGAGAACTTGCTGTCTGTAGATTCCCTGGGAACCGGGCGTTCTGATAAGAAGTCATCACTGGATTCCAACATTGCTTTACAGAAAATATCTTTAAATACAACTTAACTGAAAATAAATAGGCTTTTTTAACAGAGCACTCTCATTGGATCTTTCACACCTTAGGAACACATTTGTGAATTTTCTAGGTAAGATTTTTTTTTTGGGGGGGTGGGGTACCAGGGATTTAACTCAGGGGCCCTTGATCCCTGAGCCCCGTCCCCAGCCCTATTTTGCATTTTATTCAGAGACAGGATCTCCCTGAGTTGCTTAGGGTCTCGCTTTGGCGGAGGCTGGCTTTGAACTCCAATCCTCCTGTCTCAGCCTCCCAAGTCCCGGGGATTACAGGTGCATCAGGACATCCGACCTGAGATTTTCTTCCTAAAACCTACCTTCTATACTCTTCTTTGCCATTATAAATTTTGTGTTCTAATGAGTAAAATGATCCCAGTTTGCCATGTTCATTTCCTACCCCACAAATATGATCATTAAGATTATGTTACAAAAATCACCCCCAAATGCAGCCCGTCTAACTCACGTCACAATATCAATTTTTTTCTGAAATTTTTACAATTGTCGATCAATGCACAGGGAAATAGTGCTTAAACTCTGTGTCTGTATATTCTCCACCTGCAGATACCACCAAAAATGAATGAAATCAAAAATAATCACCTGGAATCCTGGTGGCTGGGGAGGCTGAGGCAGGAGGATCCTGAGTTCAAAGCCAGCTTCAGCCAAAGGGAGGCCCTAAGCAACTCAGGGAGACCCTGTCTCTAAATAAAATGCAAAATAGGGCTGGGGACGGGGCTCAGGGGTTGAAGGCCCCCGAGATCAATCCCTGGTACCCCCCAAAACAGCATGGTATAACAAGAATTTGCAGAGCACGTGCAAGGTCTCAGGTATTCTAAGTCTTTGAGGGATGCTTTTAGTATTTGGGAGGTGTGCATGAGAAATAGGGGAGATTCTTTGCAAATAATTCAAAATTTCCTACGAGGGGCATCTGCAGATGTGGACACCCAGGGTGTCCTCAGATCAAATGCCCTGTGACTGCTGTGGGACCGCAGTGTGACTACAGGGGTCAACCATCTCAGATTCATGCCTGGCTCTCATTTGGTGACCCGTGCCCATCGCCACCGGCCATTTCGTCTTTCTGGGTTTTAATTGTGTCTCTAAAAATTAAAGCCCACGATCCACCCCGTGTGTTTGTGGTTATGTCTGGAGCCGACACATTTACGATGGTACATAAAATTATACCTACTTTGTGTTTTTCCTAATGGCTTTTAATAGCTCGCTTACAACCACCACCGTGAAAAAAAAAATATATGCATTTCATTTTATTAACACTTTTCCGTTTTGAAAGACGCAGGATGTATTTCAGGGGGTGACGAGCTGTCTGGACAGGCTGGGTTTTTAAATGTCGGGTTATTTCCGTAATGAACCTCGGGAGACAGAATTTATGGAGCGTGGGTGATGGGGTAGGTAAACTGCAAACACTCGTTGGCAAAGCAAACAGAACCGTATAATTTTGTGGTGATATTCGCAGTGTCTTTTGGACCAGCCCGTCTAGGAGAGTCATTGGATTCAAATAAATAGCAACCAAAACCTCTCATCAAAAAATGGACTCTGGTTGCCGATTCCAAAAACTTGGGATTCCAAAAAACTCGGGAGGCTCAGTCAGGAGGATCGCAAGTTGGAAGTCAGCCTCAGCCACTTTGAAAGGCCTTAAGCAATTTAGCAAGATTTAAAATTTTAAAAATGAATCAATAATTATAAAGAGATGGGGATGCGGCTCCGTGGTGGAGTGAAAGGGACGCCGTGACCTTAGGAACAGGTAAAATTGCACCCATCGTGTGACCCCACTGTATGCACAGCCAGAGACGGGGAGAATTCTGCTCCACTGGTGTACCGTGAATCCTGTCGTGGAACTGGTTAGAACTGACAAACAAATCAATTAATTAAAAAAAAATGAACATGGTATGGTATTTAGAGTCAGGGTCTCACTGAGTCGGTCTCGCTAAGTTGCTGAGGCCAGCCTCCAAATTGGGATCCTCCTGCCTCAGCCTCCATGTGTTGAAATAATTAAAGAGCTCACCTTTTTAACTTTTTTAAAAAGTCTAGTTCATCTTCGGGTATTGACAATACAGCACTCGCCTTCCATTCCAAACCAAATTGTTGTCAGTGTTACCACTGCACATTCTAATTCCATTTAGCTACCGTTGGTTTCTTATTTTTATTTCAGAATTACATGGAGTCGACGAATCTGCAGGAACGTCCAGGTAGCTGCAATTTCTCTTTGCCTTGTCTTCTAAAATTTTTCTTTCTTTTCTTGTCCACAATCCTCAAGTCGCTGGAACCATCTGGCGGATCATACATTTATTATATTGATTTTCTATGTCACTCCCTGGTTCTCCCGTGCAATATTTGCAAATATCTTCAACAAACGAACTCGGTTGAGAGTTTTTCTACAAAAGTAACACGGAGCCGTGCGGATATTGATTTTTCTTTTTTCAAAGCTGCGTCTTTAATAGTCTTTTAATAGTCTTTTCAAACAACGACCTGTGGGTTAAAGGGCACATTTTTTTGATGACACCCACCTACATTTTGGATGTCCACGGAGCCAAGCACTTTGGCAAGACAGAAGAAATCTCGGGAAACACTAGATCCCCCTTTTATAGTAAAGGAAAGAAAACCCTTCTTATAAGTCACCTAGTCAATATATATTTTTTCTTTTAGTAGCAGTGATTGGCTGAACCCAGGGTCACTCGACCCCTGAGCCCCGTCCCCAGCCCTATTTTGCATTTTATTTAGAGACAGGGTCTCCCTGAGCTGCTTAGGACCTCACTTTGGCTGAGGCTGGCTTTGAACTCACGATCCTCCTGCCTCAGCCTCCAGAGTCTCTGGGGATCACAGGCCTGGCTGATAATGATATCTCACCATGGTACAGTTCAGTTGTCTGCCCTTCATGCATACAGATATTTAATAAGGAATGTACTCTATATCATTTGCATGTATCTGTACAGGTGGCCCCATTCCTAGTGCAGCATCAGCCGCGTCCCAGGGAGACGGGGGAGACCCTGAGCCCTGCTGCGAATATATACCATATAACATTCACCCCTCAGCAAAACAGAAGGGGTTTGCCAATCATAAAAATAGAGAAGCAATGACATTACACATTGCCAAGGTCAATCTCTCTCTTGGTGCAGATTAGCAGGGTGAAAACGGCACATCGATTGCTCAGGGGAAAGATGTGCATTTGAGGCCCTCTTAGGTCTCTGAGTTTAGTTGTCTTTAGTTTAAATAATGAATGCTTTTCTTCAGAATCTTGCTTGACCTACATCAAATGTGTGTGCATGGGAGGACAGGCTTGTTATTAGCTTTGCAGATGTCTCCTCGGTCATTTCTTTTAAAATGTTTTAGTGAATATTACGAATTAATTCTTTTTTAGAGATACTTGGCAGAAGAGTGTATTGGGGCATATTATACACACGGGGAGGATGATTTCCCAATTTTTTTGGTTGTGCACGATGTGGAGTTTCACTGGTCGTGTGATCATATAGGAAAATAGGAACGTGATGTCTGGCTCAATCACTGTCTTTCCTATTCCCATCCCCTCTCCCTTCCCTTCATTCCCCTTTGTCTAATCCAGTGGATTTCTATTATTGCCCCCAAACCCCTTAGTGCAAATGACCATCTACATATTCACTTAGCATGATAGTCCCCAGCTCCATCCATTTATCAGCAAATGCCGTGATTTCATTCTTCTTCATGGCTGAGTAATATTCCATTGTGTATATGTACCACAGTTTCTTTATCCATTCATCCACTGAAGGGCATCTAAGTTGGCTCCATAGTTTAGCTATTGTGAATGGTGCTGCTATAAACATGGATGTGGCTGTGTCCCTGTAGTGTGCTGATTTTAAGTTCTTTGGGTATAAACCTAGGAGTGGGATGGCTGGGTCAAATAGTATTCCATTCCCAGTTTTCTGAGGACTCTCCATCCTGCTTTCCAAACGGGTCACATCCATTTGCAGTCCCACCAGCAATGCAGAATAGAGTGTATGTTCTTTTTGATTGGAATGAGATTAGAATCTAAAACACATTTCCACGACTTTGAAAGCACACTTCTAAAATACCTCCAACAGAAAGAAAACCTCCCATTTAAACCAAAGCGAATTGCTTCACATAGACGAGCTATCGAAAGCCCAGAAACATATAAAATAGTAGGAAAATGTACATTGAGTTTAAGCACTTCCTTACCTATATCTGTTCCTCTTTTATATTTCGTTTTATCTTCTTTCATAACCTTATGTGCAGCTATGACGGCAGGACCCATGTGACCCTCCAGCATGTGAATCAGAAAAAATGAGAAATCACGCCCCAGATATACAGGCATGAAATAGCAAAGTGCAGAAATGCATTCTAGGGTCAATCATATCAAATGAATTTGCTGGTGGTTTTCTTGAAGGTGGTGCCTCTTTACCGTTCTTTGACTCCCGAGACCCGAAAGTTAAAATCTTCAGACAAAATTGAGCCGCTATCGACTTCTTCTATCAATGACACAAGTTTTGCTTCATTTAAAAAAAATTTCAGTTCTTAGGTGTATGTACAATCTGGATTTCTTATACCTTTCTAGAGAACCAAGCCCTTTACCTTTTTGTAAAAATCTCTCTTTATGGAAATAATTTGAGATTTATATTAATTATATATTAATCAATATCAACATATTGATTAATATATAATTACTATATTAATATTAATATATAATTGATATATTCCCTGCATGGAATATATTATCGGATGTCAACACAGCAACTTCTAAATGTCTTTTGTTGGGACTTGACACGTTTTTATCTCCCATTGACGTCACACTTTCAACCGAGTTATTTGTATTTAAATTTGTTACTCTTTAATATTCTGTTTTATTTTCAGTTTGGCATTTTATATAGTCGTACACCATCCTGTTTGGCATTTTATGTAGTCGGATCATGTTTTTTTTTAGAAGTTACTTTTTTAGCAATAAACCCTCTTATAATACCATCTTTCCTCCCGTCTACAGTGGAACCCTGCACGGACCCAAGTTTTTCCCTCCCCCTGGGTTGCTGCCGATGATCTCTATCTCACCTGTTGACCTAGGGGCAGCCGATATTGCTATTAATTGAGTTTGCGATGCTCCTCATCTGGAGCAGAAAGAGCCATTTCATCTCTCCTGAATGCCGTGTTTCACATCATCAACAAAACGAAAGGTTTACCAGGGTCATCTAATTATGGTCGTAACCATGGTCCCGGGGATATTTCAAAAATCTGATATTTTGACAAAAATCCTACATGCAAAACAGCTGAATTAGTGCCAGCAATAGCCATCTGGCTGGTGGATCCGTTTCTGCTTCATCAACGGAGAGCATGGGCTCACTCTGCAGATTCCACTGGGCTGGGCGGCTTGGATCTGGTGCTGTCCTGATTTTGCGGTGTCCAGAGGTGAATGGTCTTCCTTCCCACGTCCCCCTCATGTTGAAGCAAAATAGCATGTTCTCTTCTATATGCCTAGAATCATTAAATATCCGTTGGATGTTGATCATGTGTCCAACATGCTTGCGCTGCTGAGATCTAGAATGTTATTTATTGCTCGTAATGATTATCCGCACATCCCCAAAACTCAGCCTCTGCTCCAGCCAGGGTCATGTTAGTACAAAGATGAGTGCCTCAAGGTCCAAAGTGAAGTGATTAAAGGGAAAATAAACTTGAGTCCATCCTTCCAAATTAGAGAATTAGAAGGGTTTTTTGAAAAGTTTAAGTGGAGCCAGGCTAGAGGCTGAGGGAGGAGGATTGCAACATGGAGGCCAGCCTCTGTCACTTAGCGGGGCTCTCAGCAATGTAGTGAGATTGTTTCTCAAAGTAAAACACAAACAGGGCTGGGGATTGGGCTCAGTGGCTAAGCACCCCTGGGTTCAATCCCTGGTACCAGAGAGAGAGAGAGAGAGAGAAAGAACATCAATCAATCATTGATTTTGACAGCAATTAGATTCTGCTCTCCCCCCTCCCAGTGTGCAAATCAATATTATATAAATCAATGTACACAATCATCTACGCATCTTTGGTGCCTATCCACAATTTTGTACGTTTTTACTACAAATAAAACCATGTTAGAGATATTTAAATGCTTCCGTTTTCAACACCAATGTGATAAGTATTCTTTTTTCATGAATTTAAATGCCTTCGCAGAATACAGGGGGTGGTGATGGGCCAAGAATTATTGGATTTCTCACACCAAATAAATGCAAGCTTTATGCAGCAGTGATAGTTAAGGACAGGATCCCAAATATTAAATAAGGTGTTAAGTTTCATGCATTTGATTTTGACAGGAAATGGCTCTGTCATTAATCAACCTCTTGTTTGTAAAATGCTGATGTGGTTTTGTAAGTATTTTAAATATTACCATCAATTGGAATTGATAGATTGGATTGGACTGAATTATATTGATTCAGGTTGGAATTGATAGATTGGATTGGACTGGATTAGACTGATTCAGATTGGAATTGATTGGTTTAGATTGGATTGGACTGGATTAGACTGATTCAGATTGGAATTGATTGGTTTAGATTGGATTGGACTGGATTAGACTGATTCAGATTGGAATTGATTGGTTTAGATTGGATTGGACTGGATTAGATTTAGATTGGGTTGAATGGTATAGGACTGGATTAGGTTGGATCGGACTGGATTTTTTGGACTGGATTAGATTGATTTAGATTGGGATGAATTGGCTTAGATTGGATTGGACTGAATTACATTGGATTGGGTCAGATTGGACTAGACTGATTGGATTGGGTTGCATTGGATTGGACTGGATTAGATTAGATTGGACTGAATTGGAATGGATTAGATTGGTTTAGATTGTGATGTATTGGCTTAGAGTGAATTGGATTGAGCTGGATTAGGTTGGATTGAACTGGATTAGATTGGATCAGATTGGACTGGCCTGGATTAGATTGGACTCTATCAGACTGGATTATATTGGTTTAGATTTGATTGGATTGGACTGAATCAGACTGGGTTAAATTGGTTTAGATGAGATTGGATTGGACTGAGTTGCATTGAATTGGGCAGAAAAGATGGCGGCATGCCTGATCCTTTTGCTCATTTCCCCAGCTCCCTTCACTAAGCTCTAATCTCCACGAGGGAACAAATCTTGCCTGTTCATTCCCGTTTGTATTCTCAGGATTTACATCAGTCTCCTACAATAGCCAAAAGCTCTACATTGTCATGGAAATGAGTCCTGGGCCTCACAGAGTTACTGGCTGAGTAATTTGGCGAATTTGAAAAGAAAGTAGACGGTGCAGAATCCAAGAGCAGACAGCATTTGACACAGCTCCAAGATTTCCTATGGCAGGCGCACAATGAAGGGTGTGGAGGGAGATATTTTGGCTGTAAAGAGAAAAAGAACGGAACAATGACCCATATCTTGGGCCACCCATTTCAGGCTCACTGGGAGGTAAATGGAGACAGATATAAAGGAAAGAAGAGGCTCCCTTCTGGTAGGATCCATCCTCAACTGGCAGGACTGCAAAAATCTGCAAGAGACGAGCACATTCATTGGAAGTTAAAACAACAAGGTTAAACAAATTGTTTCAATCAACTTTTTGTTGTTTTTCGGACCAAAAGTCCTGACAAGAACAAGTTAGGGCACAAATAGTTGATTCTGCATCACAGTTTCAGAGGTTCAGTTCATGGTGGGCCGACTCCCTGGCTCTGGCCCAAGTGGAGCAGAACAAAATGGCGGCAGGGCCTGGAGGAGGAGAGCAGCTCAGGACAGGGCACCAGGGAGCAGAGAGAGCTCTGCTCACCAGGGACCGGACAGAGACCCCAAAGGCACAGCCCAGGGACCCCCTCCTCCAGCCACACCCCACCTGCCTACACCTGCCACCGAGTTAATCCATTCAAGTGGATTAATCCACTGAGTAGGATCAAGCTCTCATAACCAAACCATTCCATCTCTAAAAATCCTTGCATTGTCTCATACATGAGCTTTTGGGAGAAACCACCTATCCATGCCATGATCGAAGTAGAGGAATTGTATTTGTAGCAAAGCAACAGAATGGAAAATATGGAAAACAGGGCATATTTTCACTGTGAAAGTAGCTGTCAATCACAGCAAGAAATTGACAGGCATGTGCCCCTAGTTCCTTCCCCCTGGATCTGTGAAATCCTGTTGCTGTTCCCCTGTATGAGTTAGCAGCATTATTCTTTTATATTCTTTATCATTTATCAAAAATTTCATTGCCAGCGTACGAAACTTGAGTTGGTACCCTACCCGCAGCGCATGGATTCAATAAAATCACACGTATTTAAAGTGCCACGTTGGATTGCGCTTAATACCAGCAGTTTGGAGGCTGAGGCATGAGGATCACAAGTTAGAAGCCAGCCTCAGCAACTTAGTGAGGCCCTGAGAAACTCAGTGAGACCCTGTCTCTAAATAAAATACAAAATAGGGCTGAGGATGGGGCTCAGAGGTTGAGTGCCCCTGAGTTCCATCCCCTGTACCACCACAACAGCAAAAATATACATGATACTCCACAAATATATGCTATTATTTTTGTGCATTAACAATAAAATAAAATAAATATTAGAAACTTCTCATGTGATCATATGATTTCACTATTACAAGAAATAGATTTGGCCAATCTAAATTCTAATTTTGCCTATTCTAGATGTACCTTTAGGTAATGCTAAAAAAAAAAAAAAAAACTATTTTCAAGAGTAAATTACCCTAAAACTATTTCTATAAACAACCAGGAATTTGATGATAGGTGTTCCATTTACTTCCTTGTTACTGTTAAAAAAAAAAAAAAAAAAAAAAAAAGAAGAAGAACTTACAAGCAATTCAAAGAGGAGAAGTTTACCTGGGCTCCTGGTGTCCGAGGTCCAGTCCATGGTTGGCTGACTCCATGGCTCTGGCCCAAGGGGAGCAGAACAAAATGGCGGAAGGGTCTGGAGGAGGAGAGCAGCTCAGGACAGGGCACCAGGGAGCAGAGAGAGCTCTGCTCACCAGGGACAGGACAGAGACCCCAAAGGCACAGCCCAGGGACCCCCTCCTCCAGCCACACCCCACCTGCTGCAGTCACCACCCAGGGAGTCCATTCAAGTGGATTAATCCACTTTCAGTCTACACCCAGTGATTCCATCCAAGTGGATTAATCCACTTTCAGTCTACACCCAGTGAGTCCATCCAAGTGGATTAATCCACTTATTAGTCTACACCCAGTGAGTCCATCCAAGTGGATTAATCCACTGACTAGGTTACACCTATCATAGACTCTTCATTTCACCTCTGAATATTCTTGAATTTCTCACTCATGAGCTTTATGGGACACCTCCTCTCTAAACCCTAACAACAGGATTTTACCTTTTTAGATAAATTTAGAGAGCAAAGGAAGATCAGTAGCATTCAGGTAGGGGTACCGATGGGGGAAGGAATTCCTGGGGACTAAATGGAGGTCACTGATTGCCCTGCATGCCTGATAATGTCAAAATAAACCACCAAATTAGATATAACCATGATGCAGTAATCAAAGCATTAAAAATAAAAAGCATCAGAGAGCTTCATGGAATTGAATAAGACTGCACAGGAGATGATGGGAACGGAAAGTTTGCGATGGTTTTAATGTTGCTTTAGAAGCACACGTGGATAAACCCGTCGGAGAAGAACCTGTGCTGTCAAGACGCAGGAGCAAGGTGGGATTCCTGCTCTCAGTAGCCACCCGGATGATGCTGAGCATCATTTGCGCTGCAGGTACTTGGAAGTAAAAGGGTCAATCCAGAAATCCTGCACTATCTTGATCAGAAACACCATTTCCCCATTTCTGCACTGAGTGGAATGTACTGTCATTTTTCCTATGTTGGAATTCTGCAGCTGAATACTGCAAAGACTTTCCAAAGCTGTGAAACCAGAGTGTTATTGTCACAACCATGTTCACTGTCATCCCTGACACTGGCTTGGACACATGGCTTTTGTTTGGAGTTACAGAATTGGAAAACCCGGACGTCAGGAACAGAGGTACACAGAAGGCAGATGCCCAATGTCAGCACCTAGACTTGGCATGACAGAGAGCAGGTGACACTGGATTTGCCAATTTTGATTCCTTCAGCATTGGGCACCGTGTGAGGCTGGTAGCATTTTTTCTTTTAATGCAGAATAGACTCCACAAAAAATGAAACTGCATTTTAAGTGATTTACTCCCATGAGCTTTTTCTGCGTGTTAATGTAACACTTTCACTTTACACAGTGTGAAAATATTAAAAGTGGATTCTGTTGTCTTCTGTGGACCCTGAAGAATCCCGTTTCATCGTTGAACTGTTTTGCCCTCTGAAGAATCGAATGACATATAAGTAGATGCACAAATGAGAAAAAAAAAAAGACAACGTTAAAAGAAACATCTTCACACTTTGGCTCAGTTCCTCGGGGAAATTTCTTGTAAATCATGTTTCTCAAATCAGAAAATTTGCTCCATGAAGTCTCTATTTGAATAAACAGGGAAGTTTTGGGCTGAGAGTTAAAAAAGGAGGAGGCGTGACAATGTACTGGGGCCTCAGGAGATCCTCTCTGGTCCATTTACGCTGCTGTAACAAAATACCAGAGACCAGGCGGCTTAAATGATGGACAGCTAATGCCCTCAGCTCTGGGCTGCAGCCCGAGGTCCAGGCGGGGCCGACCCGGGTCAGCTGAGGCTGCTTCCTGCTCCCAGAGGCGTCTTCTCCTGGGTCCTCCATGCTGGAAGGGCAGGGGGCTCTTGGGTCCTTATCCCCTTCATGGGCTGCACCTGGGAGCTCAGCCCTCCCAGAGCCCCCCACCCTCCACAGCAGCACCTGGGTGGAGGGGTCAACACACCACCTTTGACTTGTGTGGTTACATGAGGTTCCTGCTGCCATATTGCTTTGGGGCATTTATTGCATGAGGCTCAAGCTGCCATATTGGTTTTGGGCATTGCCTACATGAGGTTCCTGCTGCCATTTTTGTTCAGGGCATTTGTTGCATGAGGTTCCTGCTGCCATGTTGGTTTGGGGCATCTATTTGGTGAGTTTCCTGCTGCCATATTGGATTGGGGCATTTATTACATGAGGTTTGGGCTGCCATATTGGTTCAGGGAATTCAGAGATCACTGATCCCTTTTTTAGGTTGAAAGGCCAGAGGAATGGAGCTGCACCCTTAAGCTTTCAGATTCGGGGGTGCATCTGCAAAGGGCACCCACCCGAGGACCCCCTGGCATGGCCAACATCAAGGGGTTATGCTCCATGGCTAGTGGAGGGGTCTGGTACCTCCTGATGGTCCATTAGGGCCCCTTAAATGATTGACAGCTAATGCTCCCAGCTCTGCAGCTGCAGCCCGAGGTCCAGGCGGGGCAGCCAGGGGTCAGCTGAGGCTGCTTCCTGCTCCCAGAGGCCCTTCTCCTGGGTCCTCCATGGTGGACAGGCAGGAGGCTCCCAGGTCTCTATTATAAGGACTCTCATCCCCTTCATGGGCTGCACCCCATAAGCTCAGCCCTCCCAGAGCCCCCCTCCCACACCAGCCCCTGGGGTCTACACGTGTGAGCTTTCTCAATGCTACAGTAACAACACTGTCACACACCACTGCATGATTTTCTTTGGGTAAATATAGCTCAATAAATCTTGCCAGCGTATTAAACTTCTGGAGTGAAGTGTGGACGATTTCCATCATTTCTGGTAATTGAGCCCATATTGATTGCAAATGTGAGAGCAGGGAGCTGTGGCCAAAGCCGCTCAGTTGTGCTCCGCCTGGATTTTCCAGGGCTGTTTGTCTTTTCAAATCCGAGTTGCAATAGCAAACTTCGAGTCTGATTCACTCAGTGGGAGAAGATAAATGAGATTAGAGATAATTTTCCAGGATTATGGAATCTGATAAGCTTCTATAGCACCAGGATTTTTACCTCTGAGGGCCAACTCGTTCCAAATCTTATATCACCTAGAAAAAAATGGTGGGATTGTGTGGTAGATTTCAAAATCAGCTCTTCTTTTGTGATAAATTCATATTCCTCATCATTAAAAATGAAAGGTGCTGGGGTCTATGTTGATGAAAAAAATACATGTAATAAGAATTGTAATGCATTCCATTGTCAATTATTTTTCTTAAAAAATCAATAAAAAAAGAAAATAAATTAGCCAGGGATATTCAGAATTTTGGAAAGTTTCTCGCAGGGTAATGTTTTGCTTTATCAAGTGATTATGAAATCTGGTTCCAGACAGTTTGTTTTAATAGGTACAAAGCAAAAATTGATAGGAGCATTTAAAATAGGGGAGGGCATTTAAATAAGAAAAAAAATGTTGTCTTCCTGTTGTGTAGTGGCTAATAGACACATTCATACATATTAAAATACACTTAATAGATACATTCATTGCACATGGTCTGGACAGCCAGCCCCTGGATGATGATTGACATGATTTAACTTCTATTATAAAAGAGAATGAGTTGATAAAGCCCGTTTTAAATACCCAGAATAGCTCTGTGCACGCCTATCATCCCAGAGGCTCAGGAGGCTGAGGCAGGAGGATCGCAAGTTGGAGGCCAGCCTCAGCAATTTATCAAGGCTCTAAGCAACTCTGTGAGACCCTGCCTCTAAATAAAAATATAAGAAAGGGCTGGGGATGGGGCTTGGTGATTGAGTGCCCCTGAGTTCAATCCCTGGCACCCCCAACCCTGAAAAAAAAATTATGAATGAAAGTTGGTTGGAGACCTGACTGATGGCAAGGTTGTCTCTGGAATGTATTAAATTATGCATTTTGGGATATAAGAGGGCAGTATCTGTTCCTACCTTGTGGTATGTGACAAGATGCCTTCTCTATTTTCCTTATTATGACTGAATTTCATAGTTGCAGATTAAGTTCTAGTTACATCCATTTAAACAAAACAGAGTCTGGTCCAGACAGGGAAGAATTTTTTTTTGGGGGGGTGGGAGGTACCAGGATTGAACTCAGGGTCACTCAACCCCTGAGCCCCCTCCCCAGCCCTATTTTGCATTTTATTTAGAGACAGGGTCTCCCTGAGTTGCTTAGGGCCTCACTTTGGTTGAAGCTGATTTTGAACTTGTGATCCTCCTGCCTCAGCCTCCCGAGTTTCGGGGATGATAGGCGTGTGCCACCGAGCCTGACCTTAAATTACTTTTCTAATTTATTATTAAAATTCTCATTCACGAACACTGCAAGCCTGCTACAATGAATACTTATGGAGCAGGAGCATAAATGTAAGTTTTGCTTGAATTACTTTATTATCGAATATTGAATTTGTATTATTGAATATTGAATTGCCCAACGGTTCCTCCTTCTTTCCATGCGGATTTTCAAACATCTTAACTTTCTATGTATTTTTTTTCAGATCTACTTTTTCTTTGTGTTGAGTTCAGCGGACATTGAACAGCATGCAAATTTCTATTTTTCCTTTATATTTAAAATTTTCAATTTATTTTCTTGTTTTGCATTTTCAAACTTTTTTAGTGATTTTTTTTATTTGTTCTTTTTTAGTTTTACTCTGCGAACATGCAAAACTCATTCTGCTCCTTCTTGCGATCCCCACCTCCATCCTCACCCCTTGCAGGTTGGCCACAGCAACCCGGTATTTGCTTCACCACGGGCTTAAATCGCTTTGCAATTTCATATAAATGGAAAAATCCAGTTTGCATTTTTTTTTAAATTTTAGAGCTGTAGATGGGCACAATACCTTTATTTATTTATATGTGGTGCTGAGGATCGAACCACCTTTTGCACCAGTATTGAAACACCTGCGCTTTTCCTGAATGAATATTTGAAAGTAGCTGTTAATCACAAAACCTGATGGTTCTGCAAGACACACGAAGTTTGGGGTCTTCTCAGATTTCCAGAACTAACCCTAAAAGGCATGTGGGGGCTCCCCATGGGGCCAGTCTGAGCCAAGGAGGAGAGCAAGGCGCAGAGCATCTGTGTCTTATTCACAAGGGCCACAGGAGGATTGCAAGTTCAAAATGATCCTCGCAACTTAGTGAGGCCCCAAGCAACTTCATGAGACTCTGTCTCTAAATAAAATATAAAAATGGCTGGGGATGGGGCTCCGTGGTTAAGTATGTTTGGATTTGATCCCTGCTTACCTCTGCCACCCCCCCAAAATAATTCCCAAGTGGAAACGTGAATGTAAAATTATTTTAAATAATTATAATTAACAGTGATAATTGATCAAGCACTTTCCATAATGATGGTGGTCTGCTGTCTGAATGTGATGGACATTTATTTTTAATACTGAAGATTAATCCTGGGGTCGCTGAGCCATATCCTCAGCCCTTTTTTGAATTTTCAGGAAGGTTTCCCTAAATTTCTCAGGACCTTGCTAAAGTTGCTGAGGCTGGCCTCCGAACTTGCAAACCTCCCTCCTCAGCCTCCTGAGTTGGTTGGATCACCAGCAAACACAGAGGTAAAATCTTCCTCTCTGGGATAGAGGTTTAAGGTTCCTTTTCATGGAAGAGGACTTTTATTCAAAGAGCCATAGTTGATGTTATGTTGGCTACATTATGTCATCACATAATTAAACGGGGGACTTTCCAGGCTCGTGTGAGTAGTGACAGGTGACCTTCCCGATTCCCATGATTGACAGGCGCCCGGGGCGACCCACAGTGGGCAGATGATAAACTGTGACTACAGGAGCATGATTGTCACGCTGCGATGCTCTCGTTCCTGATCTAAATACCATCTAAATTCCTGCTGGCATATATATAGGAAAAAAATGATTTCTATATTTTTTTTTACTAAAAATCATAAGGAAAGTGGAGTCTGGTTCATTTCACTGTCTTTCCTATTCCCATCCCCTTCCCTTCCCTTCATCCCCCCTTTGTCTAATCCAAGGAAATTCTATTCTCCCGGAATCCCTAATTGTGAGCTGGCTTCCCCATATCAGAGAGAATATTAACCTTTGGGATTGGCTTCTTTCACTGAGCATGATTACCTCCATTTTCCAGCAAATGCCACAATTGCCTTCTTCTTTAGGGGTAAGTAATATTCCAAAGTACGGACGTGTTAACCTTGAGTCGTTCAGGGAGCAGAGATCCGTTTATGATTCTGGTTCCCAGATTGAAGCTTGTCAGCTTTGCTTTCTTTGCAAACCCAATGTCCTTATCGGATGCCGAGGTTTTATATATCCTCTTGGCTTTTAGTGCCGTTCACTTTGGGTGATCTTGACAATGGAGGTGATGATGGTGATGATAATGATGGTGGTGGTGATGATGATGATGGTGGTGGTGATGATGATGATGGTGGTGATGATGGTGATGGTGGTGATGGTGGTGATGGTGATGGTGGTGATGGTGATGGTGGTTATGATAATGATGGTGGTTATGATGATGGTAATGATAGTGATGATGAAGATGGTGGTGATGGTGATGGTGATGGTGGTGGTGATGGTGGTGATGGTGACGGTGTTGATGTTGGTGATCATGATGATGATGATGGTGATTATGATGATGTTGGTGATGATGATGACAATGATTTGGTGATGGTGATGATGGTGATGATGGTGATGGTGATGATGATGGTGATATTGATGGTGATGGTGAAGATGATGGTGGTGACGGTGGTGGTGATGGTGGTGATGATGATGATGGTGATTATGATGATGTTGGTGATGATGATGACAATGATTTGGTGATGGTGATGATGGTGATGATGGTGATGATGGTGATGGTGATGATGATGGTGATGATGGTGATGGTGAAGATGATGGTGGTGACGGTGGTGGTGATGGTGGTGATGATGGTGATGGTGGTGATGATGGTGATAAAGATGGTGATGGTGGTGATGATAAAAATGGTGGTGATCTTGATGATGGAAGTGATGATGGTGATGATGATGATGGTGATGATGGTGGTGATGATGGTGATGGTGATGGTGATGATGGTGATGGTGATGGTGGTGATGGTGATGGTGAGGTGATGATGGTGGTGATGGTGATGGTGGTGGTGATGATGGTGATGGTGGTGATGGACATGATGGTGATGGTGATGGTGGTGATGGTGATGGTGAGGTGATGATGGTGGTGATGGTGATGGTGAGGTGATGATGGTGATGGTGGTGATGGACATGATGGTGGTGGTGATGGTGGTGATGGTGGTGGTGATGGTGGTGATGGTGGTGGTGATGGTGGTGATGATGGTGGTGATGATGGTGATGGTGGTGATGGTGATGGTGAGGTGATGATGGTGATGGTGGTGATGGACATGATGGTGGTGATGATGTTGGTGGTGATGGTGATGATGATGGTGATGGTGGTGGTGATGGTGGTGATGATGGTGGTGATGATGGTGATGGTGGTGATGGTGATGGTGAGGTGATGATGGTGATGGTGGTGATGGACATGATGGTGGTGATGATGTTGGTGGTGATGGTGATGATGATGGTGATGGTGGTGGTGATGGTGGTGATGATGGTGGTGATGATGGTGGTGGTGATGGTGGTGATGATGGTGATGGTGATGGTGATGGTGGTGGTGATGGTGATGATGGTGGTGATGGTGGTGGTGATGGTGGTGATGATGGTGATGGTGATGGTGATGGTGGTGATGATGGTGGTGGTGATGGTGATGGTGGTGATGATGGTGGTGGTGATGGTGATGATGGTGGTGATGGTGGTGGTGATGGTGGTGATGATGGTGATGGTGGTGATGATGGTGATGGTGATGGTGGTGATGGACATGATGGTGATGATGGTGATGGTGGTGATGATGGTGGTGATGATGGTGATGGTGATGGTGGTGATGGTGGTGGTGATGGTGGTGATGATGGTGATGGTGATGGTGGTGATGGTGATGGTGAGGTGATGATGGTGATGGTGGTGATGGACATGATGGTGGTGGTGATGGTGGTGATGATGGTGGTGATGATGGTGATGGTGATGGTGGTGATGATGTTGGTGGTGATGGTGATGATGATGGTGATGGTGGTGGTGATGGTGGTGATGATGGTGATGGTGATGGTGGTGATGATGGTGGTGGTGATGGTGATGATGGTCATGGAGTTGATACTGGTGATCACGGTGATGATGATGACGTCGATGATGGTGATTATGGTGGTGTTGGTGATGATGATAATAATGGCGGTGATCTTGATGGTGGAGGTGTTGGTGGTGATCATGGTGGTGAAGACGGTGATAACTGTGGATGATGGAGATACTGCTTGTGACGTGACGATTGTGACCGTGAGGGTAAAGACGAGTGACACTTGTCCATAAGCGTAGCCATGGATGATCCCATCTACCACGTGGTCAGGAAGTGGACAAGAAAGCAGATTAGGGTTTGGTACAGTTTTCTTCTAACTCATCAGCTACACTGCAAAGTGCTTTCTCCAGGAGAAAAATGTTTTGTTTTTAATAATAACAGCTTGCAATGGGGGCTGGGGTGGCGGCTCAGTGGTAGAGCGCTTGCCTAGCATGTGCGAAACCCTAGGTTCGATCCTCAGCACCGCGTAAAAATAAACATGTAAAACAAAGGTATTGTGTCCATCTACTACTAAAAAAATACATTGAATAATAGTTTGTAGTGAGTTTCATGTCTATATTTTTGTGTCTTCTTTTCAGTTGGTCATCTCCACATGCCATTAGGAGTCTGAGTGCCTCCTGTTCTTGGGGTCAATTTTTATGGGGGGGATTTTTAATGACCACATCTGCTTTTAATTTTAAGAGCACCCCCTTGTGTCCATAGAGTGAACTGAAGTCTTCTTGCAACTTTTGTTTAAATGTTGTTTCATTTTGTATAGGGAGAACCCACCCTAGGATACACTATTTTTATTTCATTTACCACTTGCCTTTTTCTTTTTCCTCATTTTTGTTATTATTATTATTAATTTATTTTTGGTCACTAACAAATAAACCAAGCGAGTCTACTCTTCCTAGTGGACGTGACACTTGTAGCCAATCTGTCGGCCAAATTCCCCTCCACTCAATCATACTCTGTACCAGTGATTGCTTGCATTTCAACATAAATATCAGATTCTAGGAAAACTATGTTGTCTTTCCTGTTAGAAAACAAGAAATACATGGTTCCTTGGATGACCAAGAGAATTTTTGCATGTCACAAAGTCGGTTCATTTGATGGGCTAAAAAGATGGTTCAAGCCCAGTATTTAAGTCCATTCAGGGGGACCTTCTCAATTCCTTAATGGGTCTGTCCAAGGACACAGCTGGATGGTTCCCATATGGATGTCAAGTGTCATTTCGGCTACATGGAATGAGGTCCAGGGGACCGTTCTATCAACAGCACCCGGTGCTGACCCCACAGCTTCCTTCCCCGAAGCCCTGGACCTGCAGCCCTGCCTGGCCTCCGGGCACAGGCTCCGCCACCTTCCTCACACACCACCTGTGACCTGCAGGGGACATGCAGGCGGGAAGGCATGTCCCTGAGAGGAGCCAGGGGACCCTGAAGGGGGGACTTCTGGGACCCTGACGCAGACCAGGTCCCAGGACCCAGGGGGACGAGGATCCTTCCTCCAACCCTAAAATCTGCAAGAACAGGTTCCACTGAGAACCAGGCAGCAGGGGCCAGGGGGACCCAGAGTGGCCATGGCCGTGGGGACTGGAGAGTCGGAGGTCACCCTGCTGTCCGTCAAAGTCAGGAGGGGACCTGGGCGGGGCTCTCTGGGGACTTCCCTGGGACCCCAATAAAACTGGAGGCCAGGAGGGGAACGCTGTCCCTTTCCTCTCTGAGAGGACCCCTCTGTCCCTTGAGAGTGTCCCCTTCCCCTCTCCACCCCTTCAATACACTCCTGCTGGTCACTCTGAGTGACAGATCTGGCCTTTTTTCTATGTAATTTTGAGACAGGGTCTCCCTCCATTGCTTAGGGCCTTCGTAAGTTGCTGAGGCTGGTTTTGAACTTGTGATCCTCCTGCCTCAGCCTCCCATGCAAATATTATTATTATTTATTTAAACATTGCAAATAATAATAATAATAATATCACCATCCTCCTCCTCGTCTGTGAACCATGCCTATCAATACTCCATTATAGAAATGCACGTGTCAGCAGAACGTGTCAATCAAATGCTCACCTTCAGAACATGGTCGGTGCAGCCTGGTACTCTGCCTGGATTTCCGGATGCTCAATATTTTGGCTTTGACTATAAATGACCAGGTTTTCTGTCTTTTGCTCTGTTTCATTCACTGCTCTGAAATTTATCCTGGACGGACGTGCCGGGTAATTTTTGCTTTCCTTTCTTCTAAGAGGAAGTCGACTGTGAGAATAATTGTCCTAAAATACAAGGTGTAAGGTTTTGCTTCGACGCCGTAGAGACCCCAGCAGCTGTGACTAATCCCTAATCACGGTTAACAACTGTGTTTTTCTGATACGTTGAGACTCGTAGACATTTTCTGTGAAAAATGCACTTTCTTGGAGGAAAATACCATTATGAAGAAAGAAAAGCATTCGATTTTTTTTTTTTTAAAGCTGTTATGCAGGAATTAACAGCAAAACCCACTCTTAAGAATGAGATTTTTTGGAGAGTGAAATATGAAGGTTCCTTAGAAAAATATGGGTCCTAGTCACTGCTGGGCAAATAAAATATTAATCTTTGTGCTTTAGATCTGTAAGTTTTAATGCATTTATATAAACAGATATAGTGCACGGCATAAATATATATAGTTGAAATAGGTATAGTCATAGAGATAGATAAGATGATAGAAAAATATATAGATAGATGGGATAGACGATAGAAAAATATGTAGATAGATACAGGCACAGAATAGATATAGATATAGATACATGTGGATGCACACACATGTACATATACCTGTATACACAAATATGTACCCACATACATGCATTTATAGGTATATAACGAATATGAGAGATAATAGAAAGATATACAGTTAGATATAGGTATAGATAAATATTATAGATGGCCAATACATAGATATAGGAATAAATATAGATACATGTGTATACACACATGCATTTATATACAGCCATATGTATACACATACGTAGAGATTAATAGCTATGATACATGATAGAAAGGTATATAGATACACATAGGTATAGATATACATAGATATAGATAGATACAATAGATGATAGATATGTAGATAGATAGATATGGGAACAGATGGAGATACATATATGCACACACACACACACACACACACACATCTGGATTGACAGGTGGGTTAATAGAGGTGATCTCTGATCCTTGGCAGGCATTTCAACAAAGATCGTTAATTCCATTGTTAGATGACAAAATCTTGGTTAGGGCTTGCAAAAAATGCATTAATGGGTAAAGTTGAGTGGGTTTCTAAACTGAAAATATATGTTTACTAAATTGTATTTTTTGAAATGTTATTATTATTATTATTTTAATTTCTCTGCCTTTTT
Source organism: Spermophilus citellus (assembly GCF_964194105.1). Classification (NCBI taxonomy): domain Eukaryota; kingdom Metazoa; phylum Chordata; class Mammalia; order Rodentia; family Sciuridae; genus Spermophilus; species Spermophilus citellus. The sequence goes on from NC_138190.1 coordinate 2,754,555, forward strand.
AACCCTGAGAAGAGAATCCATGGCCTTTCTTTTTTCAAAATGAGAGAGTAGGTAGGACCCCCTCTGGGCTCTGCCTGACCCTTCCTGATAATATGAATGTCTATCTGCGTTTCCAAGATCTAAGAAAACTTATTATTATTATTATTATTATTATTATTATTACTATTTGTCTCTGGAGATCAAATCTGAATGCCTACACTTCACTTCACAGTAGAGTCTCGGCTTCCTCAAGCTTCATGTTGTCAAAAGAGAACGTGAGATAAAAAATAGATTCCTTCATATGTAAAGAGATGATTCAAATAAACAAGAGGACTGTGATCCAGGATGCCCAGCCACACTAGTCCCAGGTGCATCTGGGGAGGGAGGAGGAAAAGGGAACCTTTTATTGGCAACAGGAAGACATTCTCAGAAGCTCTTTGGTATCAAAGGACATTGGTCTCCACAGGAGTTGGAGTCAGATCCCCTATGTCCGAGTTGCTGGTGTCTTAAAGGTGTGACAAGGAGCCTTGTCACAGAAATCTGCACCAGTGTAAGGCTGGCAAGCTTCAGATGCATGAAGGCATGTCTGGTGGTCTTGTGGGGACTTCGGAAAGTCATTTTATTTTATCATTCTATTTTATTATTGCCTCTTATTTTATTTTAATATGTTTTCCTTTTGGTACTGGGGATTGAACACGGTGCTTAACCACTGAGCCACATCCCCAGCCTTTCTTTCTTTCTTTCTTTCTTTCTTTCTTTCTTTCTTTCTTTCTTTCTTTCTTTCTTTCTTTCTTTCTTCTTTCTTTCTTTCTTTCTTTCTTTCTTTCTTTCTTTCTTTCTTTCTTTCTTTTTAATTTAGAGACAGGGTTTCATTAAGTTGCTGAGGCTGGCCTCTAACTTGTGATCCTCCTTCCTCAGCCTCTCAAGCCTTAGGATTATTGGGGTGTGCCTCATCCTGGGTTGCTTTTCTGTGTCAAGACCTCTGGTTGAGCTCAGGAAGCCCTTCACAGGACAGACTCCCCGACCACAGACAGGGTCCCCTCACCTTCAAATCCCCTTCTCTCAGTTCCCACCAGTGGATCTTGACGAGCTTTCCCTGATCTCTCCTCCCTTTGATGTGATGCGTGTTCTCACGGATCGCTCTCACTTGCAAATACTTGTCTTCAGATAGGATCCTTTTGATTTTTCCTGTTTATTTTTTTATATACATTTGAACCACATTTTAAATCACCTGCATAACTTTTATGTATTCTTATATGCATTTCAACCACATGATGTTTTGGGATCAGCACCTTTAGCAGAATAGCTGCAGGCCAGCCAACTCCATTGCAAAACCAAGATGGCGCCCGTACTTAGTTCATGGCAACTGGAGAAACATGGAGAGACGGGTTAGGGAAATACAGTCCTCTCAGGGCATATCCCTGGTCATGTACTCTCTCCGGCCATGCCCCACCTGCCTACTGTTTGCACCTAGTAACTAATCTATGGTTAACCTACTAACCCATCAAATGGATTAATCCACTGATGAGGTCCGAGCTCTCATACTTCCATCTTTTCCCCTCTGAGCATTCATGCACAGCCTAATATAAATGGCTTTTTTTTTGGAGACAGGATGAACCCGTTGATTTTTGCAGTCAGGGGCATGACTTGGAACATCATATTGAACCCAGAAAGACAAACTCACCGGCACCTTGCTGTTTGAGTCCACAGCTTTGACAACCTGGGAAGTGCCTCCCAGGTCTAGCCATATTTCTATAAATGAGAGGGTTCTGTCATTTTTCAGGGCTGAGTGGTATTCCAGGGTGTCCATGCATCAGGTTGTGGTGATCGGCTCATGTGCTGCTGTTGGAGGCCTGGTGTGCACTGCACAAGAGTGTCAAAATGCAAAGCAATCAGGCGGTGTCTATTTTAGAAAGCCCAAAGGAAAGGAATTTCCATCGTCAGCAGGTGACACATGTTTGACAAAACAGATGATTTGAACTTGTTTTAAATGTCACACAGTAGATGCATATTTCAAAATATCCCAAAGTGCCTCTGAAACATGTATCATTGCTGCATTTTGATGTATCCGCTTAAAAATAGTTTTAAAAAATGAAGATAGTATGGAAAAAAAATGAAAAGCCAATCTGTGTTTAACCAGGCTTTCAATTTGGACCACCTTTGGGCTGAAAATAGTAAGAAACTTAATTCCTACAAAGGAAATTAAATACACCCCAGAAGAAAATATTTAAAATGTGGACGACGTGCCTGTGTTTGTTGGAATTTTCTATCTTGCCAGTCAGCAAGTAGAAATATATTTAAAATTAGGTGATTATTATTATTATTTAAACTTTCTGTGCCTTTCTATAATCCCTAAAGACTCCCCACAGGGAGCCCCCCAAAATGCTCTTTTGTGAACTCCTTCTTCCATTTGTAGATGGAAGTTGCCTACAAACAGGGAATTTCCATACATGGGTGGCATTTCATTTAAAAAAAAATATGCAAAATGCTCAAGAGGATTTTCCAAGAGGAAGACAGTCCTGGAAATGCAATTTCTAATAGGATGAATAGGAAATTTTGATCTCTCAAGCAAAGAGGATTTAATAGCCGTTTGCATGAGAATAGGAGAAGGAGCCTCATTTATTTTTCTGAAAGCACCCAGAAAGAGGAATCCCTGTGTTTGCACAGTTGCCTCAAAAGGTGGCGGAAGAGTTTAGGACTTGGGGGTGCCAACTTCTTTGAAAGGGCATCTTGTCACCGGGCGTTTGGCAAGGTTGCATTGAAGATTTTCACACATGACCTGATGTCCACGTTGCAGACTGAGACAATTTTGAAGGCACATCAGGGCTCATGCAAGCTCTTCCCTGGTGTTGCTCCCAACCTCTTGTTCTGTCCCCAGAGAGATGGCCCGTCCTTTCCTGCAAGATGGGCTTTAATTTTTCATATCCGTGTGCATAAGGTTGTAGCTGAGTACACAGAGCCTTGGAAAACATCCCCCCCACACACACACACCCCTTGCTCTTAATCCTAAGCCTTTGAAATTCCTGTGTGTCCCTTTGTCAAGGAAATGTCATCTCTGACCTCGATTTGAAAGATAGCTTCCATCTGTGCCTTTACATCCTGGTGCTGAGAAAAGGCTTTTATGTGAAGCTGTTTGCGCAAAGGACACCCAACATCATCCTGCACCCATCAAAATCAGCACCACCTCCCCAGAAATGTGCATTTGACGGACAGGCGGTAAGTCTGTCAGGGACATGGAAACCGGATGCGTTTCCAAAGGACGAAAGCGTCCTATAGGATGGAAATCAGCTATCTTCTCTGAATGGACAGGTTTGCCTTCAGAATAATTTGTTCCGCGTTGTGCAAACCCTGGAGTTTAAGGATCCAGAAGGTGGCTACAAGTTAGCACCCACCTTCCAGCTAATTGACTTTGTTAACTTCTGCAAGGCCACGGGTTGCATCTTAAATATCACCTTTGAAAACTGACTCCACAAGTATCCTGCGTTATTCTGCATTTAGTGATTCCTTATAACTTCAGGCATAATAAATGCCCAGTGGCTTTCAATGCATTGGGGAAAACACCCAAATGCATGTCTATGCATACGTGTGTATATATAAATCTATATTTGCATGCATATATAGGCATATATGTGATATTTTGTAATATATGCATATATTTGCATATATATGCATACACATATGTATTTCATATGTGCATATATATAAATAGAAATAAAATGGTTATCAAAAATAAAAACTTCAAAACACACCCGCTACCTCAAACCCACCCAACTTTTCATGTTCTCAGACTGTACTACACAAATGCAAAATTTTCTTTATTTTTTCCCCTTGGGGATTTTTGTTTTTGAGGAGCACATAATAATCGCACCTATTTATGGGGCGCACGGTGACTTTTTGATCCACCTGTGCTTTAGCAGGCGATCAACACCAAGGCCGTTAGCCTAGCCCATTCCCTTCTGTGCATGATTTCTTTCTGGTGTGTGCATTTCGAGACCCTATTCTCTAGCTGTGTGGAAATGTGCAGTGCATGAAATGGAGTCTATGTAGGGCACTGTGCAAATAAATAGAAAGCTGCAGTTCGTGGGTCCTAAGGTAGCACGCAGCTTGGAGGGCTGGGTTCCTTATCTCACCAATGTGAGGAGGCAAATCCAGGCACCCAAGGGTGACAGCAAAGTGACAGGTTGATCACAGTAATAGAAAACCCAGCTCCTGATGGGGAGGGTGTCCCAGGAGTGGGCTGCCCACAGGGGTCTCTTGTCCTGGGTTTTTATGGGCTTGATCTCTTCCTATTGGTGGTTGGTGGGGGCTATGTTAATAAGGGATGCCAGCTGGACCAATCAAGCTCTGGGTTTCATGAGCCAATCCCAAGGGCTCAACTTCCAAGTCCTCATTTGCATAATTCAGGGCACAACCTTGTGCATTGGCCTGTCCACAGGGGAGAGAGGAAGAGCTTCAGGTCAGAGTGGCCATTAGTAGAAGGGGAGCCAAGGAAGGACTGCTGTAATGACCTTTAGGCTCATCCATACGGTCACACATAATGGGATTTTGTACTTGGTTGGGGTGGGAATTTTCCATTATATAATGCCGCCATGTTTTCTGTATTCAAGTGCCAGGAGACACCTGGTTGATTCCATCCCTTGGTTCCTGGGATTATAGATGTCACTAAACACGGGAGTGCAAATGTGTCTTCCTTATCTGGGACCTGAGCCACATGCCCTGTAGGGTCATTAAAAAATGCAATATTCCTGCATTTAATTTTTTTGAGAAATCTCCATATGGTTTCCCATCATATTATCCATTTGTATTCCCACCAACCCATCACATTTCTAAATCTTGTCATAGTCTTTGGTGACTCTTCATCTCTGATGGTTTACCTAGTAAAGAACTCGAATCTGGCTTCATAGAAATTTTCCCCAAACACATTGAAAGTGTGTATTTCACTCATGAGTTATTTCAAAAAGCCATCAGGGAATTCTTACCCATTAATAACACTAACACTGCAACCTTACATCAAAATTCATATTAAAATTGAATGAATTTTATATTTTTATATTAAAAATGAATCCCTCTCAGCATACCCTTCTATGTACCCTCAACGGATTGGAGCAAATTCTACATTATACCTCTGCATGCATTTACATAGACACTCAGAAATGCTACAACGTTGGTATATATTCTTTGCAGAAGGGATAAAATATAAATAGAACCATCTTCTAGTTATTTTTCCTTCCTTTTCATTACTTTTCAGGTCAGGGTATCTTCAGAGATGACACGTGATTTGCAAAAATTGGTTGCTTTAATCGAATATCTTGCATTTTCTATTTGGAATGTATCATCACTACTCAATGCTCCCACTTCACCAACAACCAACCCGTGCATGATTTTTACACATATTGATCATTTTTTCCTGTAAATATATATATTTTTATTGATATATGACAGCAGAATGCATTATAATTCTGATTACACATAGAGAGCTCAATTTTTCATCTCTCTGGTTGCACACAAAGTATATTCACACCAATTCGTGTCTTCATACCTGTACTTTGGATAATAACATGGTGGAACATGATGATCATATTGATCAATTTTTAACCAGGAGGATACTCTATCGGAGGTGAACATACGTGCAGAATTTGGACAAATGCAACCAATGGGTCTCTCCAAGGATCTTGCATTTTTCTTTTTCTCTCTTCCCAACATCTTCTTCCCATAGATGCATATTTACCATGTCCCTAATATATTGTCAGAACTTGATTCCAAGTCTGTTCTGTGGAGTAGTCTCTTCATCCAAAATGGCGGCCCCAACACACTCACCAGGAAAATCAGGTGTCCATCACTGGGTGATGGACACAGTAGGTGAAATTAAAATCAAGACTAGACAGACTCCAAGTTCTTCATCCAAAATGGTGCCCCCAACACACTCCAGTCTCTTCATCCAAAATGGCGCCCCAACACACTCCAGTCTCCAAGTTCTTCATCCAAAATGGTGCCTCCAACACACTCCAGTCTCTTCATCCAAAATGGTGGCCCCAACACATTCACCAGGAAAATCAGTTGTCCATCACTGGGTCAGTCACACAAGGTGAAATTAAAATCAGGACTGGACAGACACCAAGTTCTTCATCCAAAATGGCTCCCCCAACACACTCCAGTCTCTTCATCCAAAATGGCACCCCCAACACACTCACCAGGAAAATCAGGTGTCCACCACTGGCTCAGTCACACACAGTGAAATTAAAATCAGGACTGGACAGACACCAAGCAACAGTGACGCGTGAACATAAACCAGACGGTGAACAGAGGGAAGAGTCCAAGAACATTTCTTCCTGAGAGCTGCCCTCTTTGACATGGGGAACCCATCACCTCTGGTCCTGCCCATTGCTGTTTATTCTAGAAGGTTCCTGGAGGATTATCAGGGTCATTGAATAGGTCGGAGATTTTTGATTTTTGAATATTGTCTCCTGTGTCCACAGAGGATGGACGGGCGGGCGTGTCCTTAAGACAGTTTGCAAGAGTGCACAAAAATGGCCAACAGGTTGAAGAAACCATGCTCACCATGGCAAAGATCAGGGATGTGGAAATTGAAAGTATAAAGAGTGATCACCTCACGTCTGTTAAGAGGTTGTTATCAAAAGAGAAAAGACGTTGGTGTGGTGTGGATGTGGAGCAAGGAGAACACCTTTACCCTGTTGGTGGGAAGGTAACTAGTAGAGTCCATGTGGAAAATAAATTAAAAACAGATCGAGCAATACCAATCCTGGGTCTATATCCAGGGTGTATCAATGAGACATCAGTACCCCCGTGGGCATGGCCACGCTCTTCACAAAGGCCAATAAGTAGAATCATCAGAGTGTCCATCAGCTAAGGAATGGATAAAGCAATGGTGGTACACATACACATTGGAATATTACTCACCACTGAACAATGAAGTCCTGACTTTTCCAGCCATGTGGCTGGAACTGGAGGTTCATGGGTTCAATGATATCAGCCAGGCAAAGAAAGATGAGTACTGCTTGATCTGACTCCTACAGGGAACCTAAAAATCTCATGGAAGCAGAGAGTAGAAGGGTAGTTATCAGAATCTGAGGTGGTTAAAGGAGGTGTCAATCATGCACACACGATGGCAGGATACAGTAGTACGTGAGATCTAAGTAAACAAGGTGACTCTCATTCAATCTATTATGTTCTTGAAAGGTGCAAAAATGAGTGGATATTAAGTATCCTTAGCACAAACATTCAAAGGTAATGTTAATCAACTAGATGCAACCATTTTGCAATGTCTGCATAATTAAAAAAATGAAGCTACAATTTTATCAATTAAAAAAAAAAAGATTTGTCACTAGGCTTGATGGTGCACACCTGTCATCCTGGTGACATAGGAGAGGGTCTCAAGTTGGAGACCAGCCTCAGCAACTTAGTGAGACTCTGCCTCAAAATTTAAAAAAAGAAAAGAAAAGAAAAATCTAAATAAAAAGGACTGTGCACTTGGCTCAGTGATAAATTGCCCCTGGGTTCAATCCCTGGAATGAATGAATAATGAATAAATCAATGAATAAATTAATAAATGGGGGAATATGAGCATCGTCAGGGTGGAATTTTGCAAATTCAGAGACATACCCTACATAGTTATAGAAACCTGAACAGAATGGTAAAGCCCAGGAAGATTTACAAAGATCACACAAAGAATTGAATTCTGAGTTTTACAAACTTAATATTAGGGTGGTCGGGGGCTTTGATTTTATTTGTACTTTGTTCCTCATGTATATGAACCGACGCTAAGTGAAAGAAAGTTCAGAAAATGAAAATAATATGACATCTTTCTTTTCTTCTTCTTTTTTTGATACCAGGGATTGAACCTGAGGTGCTTAACCCCTGAGCCACATCCTCAGCTCCTTTTGTGTTTGATTTTGAGACAGGGTCTCGCTAAGTTGCTTAGGGCCTCGCTAAGTTGCTAAGGCTGGCCTCAATGTGCCATCCTCTGATCTCAGCCTCCCGAGCTGTTGGGATTACAGGTGTTGGTAAGTTTGGGTGGACTCAGGGTCCATTTTTAGAGAATAGAAGCTGTAGGTCTCCAATAAAAACCTTCCAAAGTGAATGGTCTGTAAGGAGACCCAGGTCCGGGAGTAATGGGTACAACTTTTTAGCTGGGATGAAACCCATCTCTGGATCCTGCAAAGCATGGTGGGAAAGAGGACATTTGTAAGATCCACCTAACTCTTGACCGATTTCCATTCTTTAGCCTTCAGAGTAGGGGAATAGATGGAGCAAAACCCAGGGAAATATAATGGTGAAAAGGGAACATCTCAAATGGACAGTTGAGGACTGGACAAAGAAAAGAAGACGGTCCTATCAACAAAGGTATAGGTCGGACTTTTTGGAGCACGAAGGTACACGAGCTGTTGAAGAAGCAGCATGGGGACCCCGTTTTGCAGCCAACCTTTGCTGAAAAATCAAATAGATACCAAACAAAGAGGGAGCAGCCTAAGGATTGCAAAAAAGAAAATAAGAAGAGGCAGAAATAGAAAAATAAAGCAAAGTAGAAAATTCCCTGCAGATCCTGGGAAATGCCAGGAGGTGGAGAGACACCAAGGAGTCTGTCTTATTCTTTCAGGATGAGGACGACCCTTCCCGGGGCTAGGGACAGAAAGACCAGCCAACGTGCCCACCTGGTCACTGCGGTGCAGGGCTGCAGCCAAGGGCTGGGCGGTGGCCCGTGGACTTGACCCCAGCAAGGTCAGGGGGATTTCTCACGGGAGTGTCTCTCATTGAAGAGGATTAAGGCACCAGGAAGGAGGAAGAGGTGACTGTCTGCTTAGGAGGTGATGTCCCTTGGCGGGCGGGGCACCATGACCGGGATTGTGCAGCCACTCTCCGAACAAAGGGTCCTTGAGCCAAGTGTCACTCAAGGGAGTATTACACAACAGGTACTTAGCAAGATGGTCAGCAGTCGGTGGCTCTCTGACCCTAGTTAACCTCATTATTATTATTATTATTTTTATTGGGAGAGGGAATAAAATGAATTTCGAAGGATTTCCCCATAGTGGACTAGTTACCTGACTCGATGAGACCGTTCTGCAATGTCTGTATGATGCAAAATCATCAGGACGCAGACATGAAGGTTTACCATCCATGGAAAGGAAGCAGAATTGGTAGCTGGGTGTGGGAGTGCACGCCTATCGTCCCTGTGACTCGGGGCAGGAGGCAGGACGGTCTCCAGTTGGAGGCCAGCCTCAGCAACATAGTGAGATCCTGTCTCAAAATTTTAAAAAAGCAAAAAATAGTAAATAAAAGGGGCCGTGGATGTGGCTTAGTGATAAAGTGTCCGTGGGTTCCATTCCCAGAATGAAAGAATAAATAAGGGGAATATGGTATGTCTATATCTATGTCTATACCTATATCTGTATCTCGAGTGGCTTAGAAAGGTTTTCTGCCTTTTTATTCATGGAACAAATGTTAAGAAAGACCTTCACCGGTCACCACTGTATACCTATTACCATGTTTTTACTCAAAATGACTGGGTATAGGTGAGAATTTGCAGGATGAACTTTCCACAAACATTGATACCATGTTCTCTCTCTATATATATAGTGATAGCACTTCAAGGTCGTTTTATGTACATATATATATATAATGTATACATATGCACATAATAATACATGTTATATATATTTATATTACATGTAATATGAATGCATATAAAAATAATTATTATATATTTATATTATATGTAATAAATACAAATGCATATAATAAGTATTATATGTATTTATATTTTATGTAATATATGAAATATATAAAAATATATATTACATGTAATATATCATATGTAATGCAATGTAATATTATATATAAATGTATATAATATAATATTATATGTAATATAATATAATATATATTATATATCATATATAATATATTGTATTATTATACATTTATATATTATATTACATATAATATATAATTCTATATTATATTACATATAGTATATAAATACATATATTATATATAATATAATATAAAATAGGTTGAATTTTATAAATGCATATAATAATATGCATTATATATATTTATATTATATATGATTAATCAGTGGATTTTAATTTTTATTTATTTATTTATTTATTTTTTAAATTAGTTGCTCCAGACAATACAATGACCTTGACGTATCCTACATTTGATTCAAATAGGGTATGAATTCTCATTTTTCCACGTGTACAGATTGCAGGATCACATTGGTTATACGTCCATGTGTATACATACAGCAATCCTAGTGTCAGTTGTATTCTGCTGCCCTCCGTATCCCCCCTCCCCTCCCCTCTCCTCCCATCCCTATTGTCTACCCATTCTGCTGTGACACTTCTCTCTTTCTCTCTCTCTCTCTCTCTCTCTTTTCCGCTTCCCTGCTGCCTCACACCATCGTACATGTATTTTGTGAACCCATGAGGGTCTCCTTCCATCTTCCATGCAATTCCTCTCCTCCCTCCCTTTCCCTCCCACCACTTTTCCTTGTTTCATGGTAATCTTCTTCTCATGCTCTTCCTTCCTACTCTGGTTTGAGTTGTCCCACTTATATCAGAGAAGACATTCAGCATTTGCTTTTTTAGGAATTGGCTGACTTTGCTTAGCATAATCTGCTCTAGTACCATCCATTTCCCTGCAAATGCCATGATTTTGTTATTTTTTAGTGCTGAGTAATATTCCATTGTGTATAAATGCCACATTTTTTTTTATCCATTCATCTATTGAAGGACATCTAGTTTGGTTCCACAGTCTAGCTATTGTGAATTGTGCTGCTATGAACATTGATGTGGCTGTGTCCCTTTTTAGGTCTTTTGGGTATAGTCTGAGAAGGGGAATAGCAGGGTCAAATGGTGGTTCCATTCCCAGCTTTCCCAGGAATCTCCAAACTGCTTTCCAAATTGGCCTCACCAATTTGCAGTCCCACCAGCAAAGTACAAGTGTTCCCTTTTCTCCACATCCTCGCCAGCACTTGTTGTTGTTTGACTTCATAGTGGCTGCCAATCTTACTGGAGTGAGATGGTATCTTAGGGTGGTTTTGATTTGCATTTCTCTGACTGCTAGAGATGGTGAGCATTTTTTCATGTACTTGTTGATTGATTGTATGTCCTCCTCTGAGAAGTGTCTGTTCAGGTCCTTGGCCCATTTGTTGATTGGGTTATTTGTTATCTTATTGTCTAATTTTTTGAGTTCTTTGTATACTCAGGATATTAGGGCTCTATCTGAAGTGTGAGGAGTAAAGATTTGTTCCCAGGATGTAGGCTCTCTATTTACCTCTCTTATTGTTTCTTTTGCTGAGAAAAAACTTTTTAGTTTAAGTCCCATTTGTCGATTCTTGTTATTAACTCTTGTGCTATGGGTGTCCTATTAAGGAATTTGGAGCCCAACCCCACGAGATGGAGATTTGAGCCAACTTTCTCTTCTGCTTTGAATTCCTAGCTTCTTGATCCATTTTGAGTTAACTTTTGTGCATGGTGAGGGACAGGGATTCAATTTCATTTTGTTGCATATGGATTTCCAGTTTTCCCAGCACCATTTGTTGAAGATGCTATCCTTCCTCCATTGCATGCTTTTAGCCCCTTTATCAAATATAAGATAGTTGTAACTTTGTGGATTGGTCTCTGTGTCCTCTATTCTGTACCATTTGTCCACCTGCCTGTTTTGGTACCAGTACCATGCTGTTTTTGTTACTATTGTTCTGTAATATAGTTTGAAATCTGGTATTACTATACCACCTGATTCACACTTCCTGCTTAGAATTGCTTTTGCTATTCTGGGTCTTTTATTTTTCCATATGAATTTCATGATTGCTTTATCTATTTCTACAAGAAATGCCATTGGGATTTTGATTGGCATTGCATTAAACCTATAGAGAACTTTGGGTAATATCGCCATTTTGATGATGTTGGTTCTGCCTATCCATGAACAGGGTATATTTTTCCATCTTCTAAGATCTTCTTCTACTTCTCTCTTTAGGGTTCTGTAGTTTTCATTGTATAAATCTTTCACCTCTTTTGTTAGGTTGATTCCCGAGTATTTTATTTTTTTTGAGGATATTGTGAATGGAGTGTTTTTCCTCATTTCCGTTTCAGAAGTTTTGTCGCTGATATACAGAAATGCCTTTGATTTATGCGTGTTGATTTTATATCCTGCCACATTGCTGAATTCATTTATTAACTCTAATAGTTTCTTTGTAGACCCTTTTGGGTCTTCTAGGTATAGAATCATGTCATCTGCAAATAGTGATAATTTAAGTTCTTCTTTTCCTATCTTTATGCCTTTAATTTCTTTCGTCTGTCTAATTGCTCTGGCCAGTGTTTCGAGAACTATATTGAATAGAAGTGGTGATAGAGGGCATCCCTGTCTTGTTCCAGATTTTAGAGGGAATGCCTTCAACTTTTCTCCATTCAGAATGATGCTGGCCTGTGGCTTATCATAGATTGCTTTTACAATGTCAAGGTAAGTTCCTGTTATCCCTAATTTTTCTAGAGTTTTGAACATAAAGGGATGCTGTACTTTGTCGAATGCTTTTTCTGCATCTATCGAGATGATCATATGGTTCTTATTTTTAAGTCTATTGATGTGGGGAATAACATTTATTGATTTCCGTATGTTGAACCAGCCTTGCATCCCAGGGATGAATCCTACTTGATCATGGTTGCACGATCTTTTTGATATGTTTTTGTATCCTATTTGACAGAATTTTATTGAGGAGTACTGTGGAGGCGCAGTTGGCAGGACCCCCCAGGCTCCATAGCTTTGTTTCTCTGCGTTGCTGGCACGTTGGCCCCAGGATCCAGCTGCGGGGTGGGCTGATCAGTCAGCCTGAATCTCCGCACACAGGTTGGCTCAGACTCACTCCCCATTGAGCCAAGGTCGCTGATCCTCAGGTGTTGAAACTCTCCCACTAGGTTTCAGTGCAGCCCAATTTTGCTGAACATTCCTGTCAAGACAGCTTCCAGCTCATTCTAAACTGGCTCATCATGCAGTGACGCGGGACAAGGGGGTGCCGCACCTCCATTGGCCACCATCTTCCTCAATGGATTTTTAAAGGGAAGGATTTTGCAAGCAGTTCAGTGGGGAAAAAAAAATAAGACTCTTCTCATTGTCTTTGCCAAAACAAAAATTTAAAAATAAAAACTGACTAGAAAACAAGTGCATCTGCCATTTTTTTCCCCAAAAATGAATTTCAAAGCATATCTTGCAGCAGAGAGAAGACTCACCTCGGGCTACAGCAGAGATTTGTTATTGAAAAGTCAACCTATTAATGGGAAAATAATTTTAATTAGAGTTTTTTTTGGAGGCAGCAGGGACTGAACTCAGGGATCCTCAACCCCTGTGCCCCATCCCCAGCCCTATTTTGTACTTTATTTAGAGACAGGGTCTCCCTGAGCTCCCCTATTTTTTCAGTTGACTCCCACTGTGTATCTATTACAATGATTTTATTCAAAAGTACAGAACCTGGTGGGGATGGGTGAGAATTTGGAGCTTTTGAAGTTTTCCTAAGCCTCGGTGGGAGGTGAAATGACCCAGGGACTTTGTTTTGCTCAGTTCAATCTTGAGCATCTGCTGAGTCCAATGCAGCTCAGTTCTTTGTGAAGATGGGTACCTTTGGGTTTAGTTGGGTTTGCAAAGATCAACAGCCAGGAATGCCAATCCACCAATGTTTTAAAATGAATTACAAAGTGACACATCTGTGCAGTACCTGCTCTGTCATAAATCAAGACAGACACCATCGCCTCATGTCAAAATAACCTGGCTGAATCCAAGAAGCGGAACAAGAAATCCCACAAAAGCAAAGATGCACGTTTGACCAAGTTGTTGAGAACCATGTGTCAATGGTATCTTTTTAGGGCAGGAAAGAGTCCTTCATAGGACAGCCTGGGTCCATCAATCAAGTTTTGTTAATGATTCCTTTTAACAGGAGAAATATTGTTGTATGTCACTTACATCGCAACTACATTTTGTATCCAGTTCATCTTTCAATCCAGTCATTTGATTGTTTGTTTGTTTATTTATTTATTTAGAGACCAGAATTCAGTAAGTTGCTGAGAGCCTGGCTAAGCTGCTGAGGCTGGCCTTCACGTTGGGATCCTCCTGCCTCAGCCTCCCTGTCTCTATACAGATTTTGATACCCCCGAAGCAGTATCTTTCCATCTGGATTTATTTTAACCATTTACATGAAGTTCATAGCTAGGGTTGGTGCAGATCTGACATCAACTCTCCTGATATAGTCAGAGTGATTGTTCATGGTGGTGGATCTAATGGGGTTGGTGACCCATTGGTAATTCAAGTGGATACTGAAAAGAACTTGGATCTCAACTCCAACAAAGACTCATATATTCACTAAGAGGGAAGTATCTGTGATTCTTTTATGTGCCTTTTTAATTCCAACCAGACTTGTTACCTTCCACTGAATACAGAGATGCCATAATCTAATCTGCTTAGACCACAGGGTACCATCGTTAGTTCTTGAATGTAACTTTCAGGATTTCCCTCAAACCTTAGAGAATTGATTACAGGAGCTGGGAAGAGACTTTTTGTCCTTGATCTTTCATTTCAGCCATCGGAATCAAAGGATATAATTACTACCTTCCTTGGAGTCAATGACGGGCTTTGTGCATGAGTCTTATATAAAGGTCAATTATCTGGTAGAACTTAAGCTTCTGCTAATATTAATCTCATTAGTTAAATAACAGAAGGTCCTGGATGGTCCATCCCAGCCAACCAGGAAACACTGAGCAGACAGAAGGTTCAGGATGAAAAACAATGGATCCATTGCTGCTCATGCCAAGCCGTCAATACTATATAAAGAGGCATCAAACTCGTTCTCTCCACTCACTCACCTCCCCTGATCTCCTGAAGGACAGGAAGACAGATCTCATCAAAATGAGGGCCTTTCTGCTCGCTCTCGGATTTGCTCTGATCTGTGCTTCTTCCCAATATGAACCAGCAGAGGTACCTGGATGGGCTGATGTTGGGGGTGATCTCTTCCTCGCTCCTTCTTTCTCTCTTTCTCCCCAAATATCTCAATTTTAAGTGACATGGGATTTTATGAGCATCTCAGTCCACACATATCTATAATCATGAGATGATCCTTCTCTACTTCTGTATTCCAACTCTTTCTGTGACTATCACATTCCTCCTGAAGTAAGGAAGTTAATAAAAGCATCACCTACTAGTTCCCATATATTTGGTGATTCTGTTCAGCTGTTTCAGAGCCTCTCAATCCCATGCTCCCTGTGGGAATCTGACCTTATCGGATGGGATTCTTCCTCTGGAGAGCAGAGCTTGCTTGGATACCTCCTGATTGGGTTTGTTGTTTCCTTCTGAGCTAAACCAGCTGCTGTGGTTCTAATAAGTGTGGATGAGAGATGAGAAAGTAGAACCAGTAGCCATTCCCAGGGGACCTTTCCTTTGCAGGTCACTGGGGACTGGCGTAGTATTCTCATGGGAGCTAATCATGTAGAGAAGATCGAACAAGGTGGAGACCTGAGAGTCCATCTCCGTCACCTTGAATGTGTGGATGCATGCAACAAGTTAGTCATCACCTTCTACATCAAGTAAGTGAAAATTGTCCCCATGTTGAGGATTGAATAGTTCACTCCTGACACGTGGGCTGGGCTCCAATCCATGGTGAGACGTCTCGATGATGCTCACAGAATGGAGTCTTCTGACCTCTCTTTTTCTTGAAGGAGATTGTGGTTTTGAGCTCCTGTTGAACCACATCCCTTAACATAGAGACCCCAAGACAGTGAGCAAAGACTCTTCCCCGGGAATCCTGAGCTGAGGGCAAAGTCCATCAGACCCCTGCATGTGTGTTGGACTCTTTCCATTCTCTGTCTATTGACAATAGATTGCACCCATTAGCTTTAAGGATGAATTCAAAAGAGCAGGGTCTACACATTAATCCATGTCAATCATGATTCTCCAGCTGACATTTTCTATGATGATATGGAATCAATCAATATATGCTTCCAGAAGGAAGTTAATATTTGTAGAATGATGAGCAACATGAAGACATTGTGATAGTATAGCAAAAATAATTACAAACCCTCTCTCTATATGTACATGTATACATGTTGCATGTACATGTGTATCTAATGTCCCATTTCCATGGTTTAAATCGACACCCATCTGCATAACAATTACTCAGCGTTTAATCCAATATCCAAATGTGAATAAATAAACATCTATGTCAGTCTTTGAAGTAAAATATAAATATGACAATTACATCACTAAAGACTTAGTAATATTTTTCTACCAAGACCCAAGGGGAAAAATGAGAAGTATGCATAGGAAGGCAGAGATCTGATAGGATTCAGAGCAGGACTGTAATTACCAATTGGACATGGGAATTTTCAAACATGCATCCCTTAACATGCTGACGGTAAAAAACAGATCTGAAAATACCATGTGACCCACCAAACAAGTCCTGGTAAAATAGTGAATCATGACCTTGAATGGGAGCTGAAGTTTGAGATGTCAATAATGGATCTGCATCCTCAGGTCTGTGTGTGAGGTGCAAATACAGTCTGTTTACGTCTGGGTCCATAGCCACAGGGTCCTATGTCTGTGTCCCTCCCACCATCCCTGGCTATTCAGAAATTCTTGCAAA
Organism: Spermophilus citellus; assembly: GCF_964194105.1. Lineage (NCBI taxonomy): Eukaryota > Metazoa > Chordata > Mammalia > Rodentia > Sciuridae > Spermophilus > Spermophilus citellus. The sequence continues at coordinate 2,771,173 of NC_138190.1, forward strand.
TAATAGGAGATCTGGGACCATGATATTATGAGAAGAAAAAAAATAAAAGTGAGATTTATTAATGTCATGTATGCGTATATAAATTTTAAAGGTGGAATATTGTGTTAAATCTTAAGGCTTTTACATTATTAAATGTAAAATATGGATATATGGTGCATCCATTATGTATGCATGCATATGCACAGAAATATTATGCAGCTGTAGTATGAATGTGTGCATAGGAATGTGCATATATATATTTTTGTTGTCCTCAAGTGGGGGTCTCCTTGCAAACCCCTCCTCTGGCTACATGGTCAGACCTGCAGACCTCTATGGCTCTCCCAGTGGCAGCGAGAGCTAAGGTTATGTGCTGGGACCAGGCTAGTGATCATACTGCTGGGCAATGTCCAGGAGTCTCCAACACAACCTGACCCATCCCACCCAGAGTTAGGAATCGCCAAGGTCAAGAAACCCTGCCCTAGAACATCCAGAAACCTCCCATAACATGGGGACGTTGAAGGCATGGAAGAGTGACATCATCGATTGATTTTCCCATCTCAGTTACCTTCTTCAAGTCAAATATAAAAGATTTTGCAAAAATAGTTGAGTCAAAGGAGGCTTCTCTTGGTTTGTTTCTAAGGTTGAATGGAGAGTGTCACAAGTTCTCAGTTGTGGGAATCAAAGGCGCTAATGGGGTCTATGAAACTGATTGTGAGTATTTGCTCTTTTCGGCTCTGCATGAACCAGACCCTGATATGCATAATTCATGGTCCTGGGGACCGCACATATCGCCATGTGTGTATGCTGCTTCCCTTTATGCTTTGACTTGCTCATGCAACCTTGGAAAATCTAGTAAAATAGTGAGCATTGGAGTCACCAGAGAGAGTTAGAATAAGGTCATATCATCTCAGGTTCCCATGTGGGCACTTCTATATCTATGAGGAGGCCGAGGCAGGAGGATTGCAAGTTGGAGACCAGGCTCTGCAAAAGTGAGGTGCTAAACAACTCATTGAGACCCTGTCTCTAAATAAAATGCAGAATAGGGCTGGGGATGGGGCTCAGGGGTCAAGTGCCCCTGAGTTCAATCCCTGAAGCTTTAAAAAAATTACATGAATATACAGCAACATGATTTAATAAAATACAACTAGGCATATTTACATGTGCGTATGTACATATGCTTACTTATACACTTAGAGTTTAAATGTATGTAAAAAATATAAATGTGACATTTTTATGACATGTACTTATACAAATCTATGTGTGTGTGTGTGTGTGTGTGTGTGTGTGTGCATGTCTATATCTGTACCTATGTATATCTATATCAATATATAATCATATATAATGGACTATAATTTCTCATCCTTCTGGTTATACTTGATGTAAGATCACACGGATCATGTAGTGATATGAGTACATAGGGTAAAGCACATGCCCCCTTCAGTTCCTTTACTCTGCTTTATCCAACATACCTCTATTCTTCCCTATCCCCCTCCCATTGTGAATTATCATCTTTAAATTAGAGAAAACTGTCAGATTTTGGCTTTGGGGGGATTGGTTTATTTCGCTTAGCATGATATTCTCCAGCTCCACCCATTTACTGGCAAATGCCATGATTTAATTCTTCTTTATGGCTGAGTAATATTCCATTTTGCATATGAACTGCACTTCTTTATCCACTCAATTGTTGAAGGGCACCTAGGTTGGTTCCATAGTTTGGCTACTGGGAGCTGAGCTGCTATAAATATTGATGTGGCTGCAGCAATATTATATGCTTATTTTAAGTTCTTTTGGTATAGACCAAGAAGTTTTCAAGTATTTCTTTTTCTGTCTCAGACTCAGGTGACAATTACTTCCAAATCAAGTACGTTGCAAATGGTATAATTTTATTTTATAATAAAAATGTGGATGCAGAAGGCAAGGTGACCTATGAGACACTGATTGCAGGTAAGTATGGTGACTTTTACTGTCCAAAGCACAGCATAGTGATTTCTTCTATGTTGTCAATTCAGGAGAGAAGTATGAGCATAGGTTTTCTGAACTAAGGCACTAGTACAGAAATGTGTTCCCACAGTAGATCCCATTGACTCAGGTGTACTGAGGGATTGTCTCTCTGAAAATGAGAGATGCATTTCATATGGAGTCCTATCAAATATCACTCCTAAATGTTGCAGACCACATTCTGCAGATCTCATAGTGGTATACACAGTAGTATAACTGGGTGTTTGGCACCTAATGAGCCAAAATTTTAAAGTAAAATTCCAGTTATATTCCCATACTTGTGAATGTGCAATTGTGAATCCCAACCTTATAGAAAATTATAAAGCACCAGTGAACAATGTGGAAAACATTCTTATGTACATATAAAAAGTCAAATGTGGTACACTCAGTTCAGTATTAATGACCACAGTGATCTCCACTATAAACCCTTTGTTTTATCATAATTTTTCCAATATTTTTCAAACTTACAGATTTTTGTTCTTTGAATAAATACTTAATAAGACCAGCCCCTCATCTATGCTGCTCCAATCCTGACGGGGATATAGACTTTTGAGTTTTGCTACAGAGCAAACAAAAGATGCATTTGAACCTTTGAGGTCTTAGATCAACATTTGAAATAGAAGGAGCTATTAAATACTCTGAATTTCTCAAAGATGAACGAGGAGAGTTTTTTTTTCTCTCTCTTTTTTTCTTTGCATTAGCAGAGATGATAATGCTAATGTGCTAGGTGGAAAGTTCAGATCAATTCTACCCCCCTTTTGCATTTAAATATTGGATGGATGGTCCAGAATACTGGGGCATAGACTCTAGAATGTAGACAGAGTTGAAGTGAGAAGGCACAGTATAGAACAACTCCCAAAGCTTAGGCCTTGGAGATGTTGAAGAGAATGCATAAATATTAGGCAAGATTGAGTTCACACAATAAAGGGTTTTGAGTGGTTGCAATATTCCTAAGAATTACAAATGATATGATGTTCCATAAGTGGAATTTATCCACGTTCCCATGTCAGCCATAAGTGAACTGGAAGTATCATTAATCAGAGCATGGAGATGGTGGGATCAACTGGTCTACCTGGGACCCAGAGGATGCTTTCTTACAGAAACCTCTTCCACGTTTTCCCACATGCAAAACAGCTAAGGAAGACAGTCTGAGTGAAGAGCAGAAGAAGAAGTTTGAAGAGCTGACGGTGGAAAAGAACATTCCAACGGAAAACATAAGAAATATTATTGAAACTGGTAAAGTCACTTTCCCTGATCCTGTAGTAATCTGAAATGAACCAAAAGACAAGTAGCTTGATTCATATCTTCCTTTGGCAAAATGCAAATCATTACAATTGAGCAACCACAGTGACCTAGAGTTTCCCTTCCCCTCTCTTTCCCAGATGACTGTCCTGCTGCTTAAGGACATTACCCGATGAGCAGATACTTGAGGTTTGTACATCCTGACATTTTGTTCTGCTAGGTATTTTTCCCCTTGTGATGGATACTTGGCATAGATATGAACGAGTGAAATGGTCCCTCCTTCAGGGTGTTGAGATGTCTGTATGTGTTTAAAACATGGATCAAACAACACCCCTTTGGTTTTCAGAGTGGATTCTTTTATTGGGTAACAGAGGGAGAGCTTTTTTGTGAAGCCATGGGCAATGGAATAGTATTAACGTTGGTGAATACATTACCTTACAATGGCAAAATCTTCAATATCCCTAAAGGATATTTCTCACAGACTTTCATATTTTGGAGGGAAAGGTATTAGAGATTTAACCCAGGGAGAATCTACCACTGAGTTCCATCTCTACCCCATCTTATTCTTTATTTTGACATGGCCTCTAAGACGCAGAAGCTGGCCTGGAACTTGAGATACCCCTTATTCTGACGCAGACTACTGAGTCCTGGGATTACAAGCAAGCACCATTGCTTCAGGCACAAAATTTTAAAATGTTGCACACGTGAAAATGCACCTTAGGATCCCTCAAAGCAAGAGGTGACCGTGCAAGTGTAGACCTTCCTATGAAAGTTACCCCTGTAGATTCCATACATGAACATATAAGTTCCAAGAAGAGAGTTGCGTGTGAACGTTCCAGCACTCCACTACCCAGGATTGGATTTTTCCTTTGCATTCTAACACTCCCCAATATCATGTCATTAAGATCAGTTTGGCCATATTTTAATTTCTTTTTCTTTTGAATCCTACAGATCCTAATGAGATCAGGAATGTTTGCAACATCATCTTCTCAAGGGCTCAGAGATCATCTCTATGAAGATAAAATGCCCTTCTCTTATGAAAATTGTAATTTCTTTATTTCTGTAAATTGCAAACCCTGTCTAAGGCATTTCCTGTCAGTTCTCTTCTATACCTTTCCTGCTATTTCTGTATTCTAAATTGAGTAATAAATTTCGACATTATATGCACAAACGTGTCTTTGGATAAGTTTATGACAATTTCAATTCACAGAAATATCTACTCTGATGCAATATTCAACATTGAGTCTACTGGATATAGAAGATCACTTTAGTTAAGGATGATTGTGCAACTGCTGATTGTATCATGAGTACAGAGGAAGGGATGGGCTTGCAACATCACACAGATGTGAGTGTGTTATTCCTCAGATATGAAGGAACCCAAAAGCTCACGTAATACAATGGAATGATGTTCAGAGGTGAAATAATTGGGTAAGAGAGGTTTGGCCTAGTCAGTGGATTAATCCACTTGGATGGACTCACTGGGTGGTGACTCATAGTGGATTAATCCACTTGGATGGACTCACTGGGTGGTGACTGTAGCAGGTGGGGTGTGGCTGGAGGAGGGGGTCCCTGGGCTGTGCCTTTGGGGTCTCTGTCCTGTCCCTGGTGAGCAGAGCTCTCTCTGCTCCCTGGTGCCCTGTCCTGAGCTGCTCTCCTCCTCCAGGCCCTGCCGCCATCTTGTTCTGCTCCCCTTGGGCCAGAGCCATGGAGTCGCCCAACCATGGAGTGAACCTCTGAATCCAAGAACTACAAATAAAAATTCTCCTCCTCTAAAATTGTACTCATAAGGTTTTTGTGTTGAAACAGTGAAAAACATATCTAATATGTTCTTTTATGATGCAACAGAAAAAAAATGTTTTTTTGATCAGATATAACTTAAGAGACCAGGCAGTGTATGAAGAATGTGCTTAGAAAAGAAAAAAAGAAAAAGAAAAGAAAATAGGAAATGATAGAGACTTACAAGATGCAGTAAAATGCCCCTTCTTACATGAATGAGGGTGAAGACTCTGTTTGGCCTGATAAAGGAGCCTAGTAATTCCCCCAATATGAGCATGAAGACCTAAGAAATAGAACAGAGGACACTGAGACAAAGTCACATGAGTCTAGGCATCTGATGTCTGACATGTTGACAGAAATACGTTCTTGGGGAAGTCAGAATTGTCACGAGGGAAACTGGATAGGTATTTGTAGAAAAATAAAATAGTATTCCTGTCCGTCACCCTGCACAAAACTCATATCAAATTGGTTAAAAAATGTAGGAAATAGACAAGAGACTTTCAAACTTCCAGAACAAATCCAGGGTCAAAAATCCAACCTACAGAATTCTCACAGGTACCATTGGTGCAGATCCTATAGGAAGTGCCCTGATTCTCTCAATGTGATTGGCTGTGGTTGATCTATGTGGTGGTTGACCCAAGGGGAATTCAACTGGATAACTTGAAGGAACATGCATCTCAATTAAAAAAACATATATATCATAAATTGACAAGAGGCCATATTTGAATTATTATTATTATTATTTTATTGTAATGTCTTCTTAAATTCAAACATGGACCTGTTTGAGAGATGCCCAGCTACCTTGAATTTGAGGTAGAGATGCCTTAGTCTAGTTTGGTAAGGCCACAGGGCACCATCTTTGATTTTAGAAGTAACTTTAAGCATTTAAACCAAATGTTAAAGAAGTGGTACAGGAACTTGAATAGACATTTTATCCTTAATCTTCCATGACAGCCATGGGGATCAAAGAGGATATATACATTACTGTCCTTGGAGTCAATGACAGGCTTTGTGTGTGAGTCTATTATATAAAGGTCAATTCTGGTCAAACTTAAGCTTTTGCTAATATTAATCTCATTAGTTAAATAACAGAAGGTCCTGGATAGTCCATCCAAGCCAACCAGGAAACACTGATCAGACAGAAGGTTCAGGATGAAAAACAATGGATCCATTGCTGCTCATGCCAAGTCTCCAATACTATATAAAGAGGCAGAAAACTCATTTTCTCCAATTGCTCAACTACACTGAGCCCCTGAAGGACAGGAAGAGAGATTGCATCAAGATGAGGACCTTTCTGCTCGCTCTCGGATTTGCTCTGATCTGTGCTTCTTCCCAATATGAACCAGCAGAGGTACCTGGATGGGCTGATCTTGGGGGTGGTCTCTTCCTCGCTCCTTCTTTCTCTCTTTCTCCCCAAATATCTCAATTTTAAGTGACATGGGATTTTAGGAGCATCTCAGTCCACATACATCTATAATCATGAGATGATCCTTCTCTACTTCTGTATTCCGACTCTTTCTGTGACTATCACATTCCTCCTGAAGTAAGGAAGTTAATAAAAGTTAAGGTGCCATAAGGTGCCACAGTGTCACCTACTAGATCCCATACATTTGGTGATATTGTTTAGCTGCTCCCTGTAGGAATCTGACTTTATCGGATGGGATTCTACCTCTGGAGAGCAGAGCTTGCTTGGATACCTCCTGACTGGGTTTGCTGTTTTCTTCTGAGCTAAATCAGGTGCCATGGTTCTAATAAGTGTGGTTGAGGGACAAGAAGGAGGAGCCAGTAGCCATTCCCAGGGGACCTTTCCTTTGCAGATCACTGGGGACTGGCACACCATTCTCATGGGAGCAGATAACCTAGAGAAGATTAGTGAAGATGCAGATCTGAGAGTCCGTTTCCGTCACCTTGAATGTATTGATGCATGTGAGAAGTTAGTCGCCACCTTCTACGTTAAGTAAGTGAAAATTGTCCCCATGTTAAGGAAGTAAATAGTTCACTCCTGACACGTGGGCTGGGCTCCAATCCATGGTGAGACGTCTTGACGATGCTCACAGAATGGAGTCTTCTGACCTCTCTTTTTCTTGAAGGAGATTGTGGTTTTGAGATCCTGTTGAACCACATCCCTTAACATAGAGACCCCAAGACAGTGAGCAAAGACTCTTCCCCGGGAATCCTGAGCTGAGTGCAAAGGTCCATCAGACCCCCACATGTGTGTGGGCTCTTTCCATTCTCTGTCTATTGTCAATAGATTGCCACCGTTAGTTTTAAGGATGAATTCAAAAGAGAAGGATCTACAAATTAATCCATGTCAGTCATGATTTTCCAGGTGACATTTTTCTATGACAAAATTGATTTAATAGATATATATTTGTACAAAGCAGTTATTATCTGTAGAATGATTAGGATTGTGTGGTTATTGTGATAGCGTGGCAAAAATTTAAAATCTCTATAAAATATAAATATAACATATAGGTGTATATAGAATGTCTCATCTTCATGGTTCAAATTGAAATCATTGCACATAAGAATGACTCAATGGATAACCCAAATTCAAATTGTGTATAAATAAACAAGTATCATGGTCCTTGAAATAAAAACACAAATATGACAATTACATCACAAAAGAGTGGAATATGTTTCAACCAAGACCCAGGAGAAAATAAAAATGAGAACTCATTCATAGGAAGCAGAGTCTGTTTACAATTCACACCATGAGTTTCCACACCAATTGGTCATTGAACTTTTCAAACATGTATCTCCCCCCAATGCTGATGCACCCCACTCAAACAAACAAACAAAAAACAAATTTGAAAAGACCATATGGCACCCAAATACCTCCTGTTAAAATGATTATTGATGAAGTTGAAGGTGAGTTTGAGATATCCATATTGGGTCTTCTACAAGCCCAATACAAAAATTTTTGCAAGAATAGATGAGAAAAATGGGACCTTCTCTTGGTTTGTTTTTAAGGTCCAATGGGGAGTGTCAGAAGTTCTCAGTGGAGTCCACAAAAGGCCCTCATGATGTTTATGAAGTCGAGTGTGAGTATTTGCTCTAAGGGGGACAGCATGACGCAAGCCTTGAGGGGTGTTCAGATTCATCATCTTGGTGGGCACACACACAGGGGTCTGGACACTGGCCACTTTGCTCATGCAACCTTGGGAATGGTAGTGAGTGGGTGAGCATTGGAATCTCCATAGAGAGTTAGAATAAATTCCAAATCATCTCAGGTTCCCAAGTGGGATGTTGGTATTAATGATGAGTCAAATGGGTTCCCTGTTTATATAGCTCATGGGGTTTTCTGCATGGAGAGCTGTTTAAAACAACATTAAATAACACCCAAATTCCTGCAAAATTAGCCTTGTTCTCTGACAGATATGATCACTCTTGCTTTTCATTGAACAAAGTATCTGAATATTAAAATGATATGTATTAGACACAATATCAAGGATTTATGGTCTGACAGTCTGAAACTCCAAATGTAAGAATGAGAATAGTGAAAATAACAGCAAAATATTTACAATAAATTCAACCTAATTTAAACTTCATCTAAAACAACCCCCCAAATAATAGAGACTTCTATATTTTTTGCTTTAGCATAACAAAAATTTAAAAAAACACATCCTATAATATTAAAAGACCAATTGCCTACATGTTTCATTTGATGGAGACAAAAATGTCCAATGTGGTATTCTAGTCTTGATCAGAAGATTTATTTCTCATTGGAATATGAATATACAGCAATATGTTTCAATAAGGTACAAGTATATTATAATAATATTATAATATGCATATATTTGCATATTTATACATATATGTATTTATGTATTGAAAAAATAGAAGGGTGACATTTTTATAACACAATCACACACACATACACACACACACACACACACACACACACACACACACATATATATATATATATATATATATATATATATAGAGAGAGAGAGAGAGAGAGAGAGAGAGAGAGATTGATCCTGCTCTTTCTATGCTTCAAGTTCAATGTGATGTATTCATTCAACATGGGTGGAATTACATGATAATATTGCTTAGATTGGATAATTGGGTCAGAAAATTGCTGGGGATTTCAAAATTGGTTCTGTGGGATGATTTAGAAAGTGTGAGCTCTCCACCTACCCTGGATCTGTAGATCCTGCAACCAGGATCTTGGCTCTCAGGAAACCACTTTCCACGAATGCCTAGGCGATTCCAAGGAGGGGGGGATTCTTTACCGTGTTCAGATGGGGACATGGAATTGTTGGCCTCTCTCTGCAGCTTCTGTGCCTGATTCTAACTCAGGACGTGGAACGTTAGTGAAACAGACATTGTTGGGGAAAAAGGGTCCATGATAGTGTGTTGCCAGCAACTCACACCAAATGATTTTTTAAGAAAGGTGATAATTTAGAGTTTTGAAGTGTTTCTTTTTCAATGACAGATGCAGGACAAAATTTCTTCCAAATTGAGTACTTCTCCAATGGTATCATAATATTTTATAATATACACGTGGATGGAAACGGCAAGGTTACTCATATGACTAATGTTGCTGGTAAGTATAAGGGACATTTACCCTTTGAAGTACAGCATAGTAATTTCTTTTTTTCTTTCTTCTTTTTTTTTAAAGTTGAATTCAGATTATATGCCTATACTTGTGAATATGCAATGCTGAACCAAATCTTACAGAAAATTATAAAGCACCAATGAATAATATGGAAAAATACTTATGTATATTAAAATTCAAATTAAGTTCACTCATTTCAGTATTAATGACCATACTGATCTCCACCATCAACCCTTCATCTTATCATAATTGTTTGAATAGTTTCAAAACTTAAAGTTACTCAAGAACACTGCTCATCACATATGCTACTCCAATCCTGCCAGGGACTGAGTCTTTTGTGTCTTGCCTCAGAGCAAACAAAAGCTGAATTTGAACATTTGAGGTCATAGGTACACCTTTGAAATTGATGCAGCTTGAAACTTATTTTATCAAAGATTTAAAAAAAAGGTTTTCTTTTTTTTGTTGTTTTGTTTTTGTTTTTGTTTTGTTTTGCTTTTGCTTTGCATTAGCAGAGAGAACCATGCTAGTGTGCGAGGTGAAAAGTTCAGATCAACACCACCCCTCTTCTGATATTGAATATTGGATGAATTGTCCAGAATACTGGGGCATTAACTCTAGAATGTAGACAGAGTTGAAATGAGAAACCACAGTACAGAATATATCACAAAGCTTAGGCCCTGGAAGTGCTCTGGAAAATGCAAAAATACAAGGTAGATTTGAATTCACACAATAAAGGGTCTTGAATGTCCCCAGTAGTCCTAAGAATTACAAGATGATATGATTTCCATAAGTGGAAATTACCCACATTCCCATGTCACCCATAAATGACCTGGAAGTATTCTTAGTTGGTGAGATCAACTGGTCTACCTGGACCCAGAGGATGCTTTCTAACAGAAACCTCTTTCACGTTATCCCCCATGAAACACAGCTAAGGAAGACAGGCTGAGTGAAGAACAGAAGAAGAAGTTTGAAGAGCTGACAGTGGCAGCCAAGATTCCAAAGGAGAACATAAGAAATGTTATTGAAACTGGTAAAGTCACTTTCCCTGTTCCTGTAGTAATCTGAAATGAACCAGAGGAGAGGGAGCTTCATTCATATCTTCTATTTGCAAAATGCAAATCATTACACATTGAGAAACCCCAGTGATCTAGAGTTTCCCTTCCCTTCTCTTTCACAGATGACTGTCCTGCTGCCTAAGAACCTTGTCTGATGAGCAGACACTTGAGGTTTGTACTTCCTGACACTTTGTTTGGCTAGGTATTTTTTCCCCTTATGATACTTGGCATTGGTATAAATGAGTGAAATTGTCCCTGCTTCAGGGTGTTGAGATGACTACATGCATTTAAAACATGTATCAAACAACACCCCTTTAGTTTTCAGAGTGTGATCTTTTATTGGGAGACAGTGGGACAGCATTTTGAGAAGCCATGGACAATGGACTAGTATTAACATTGGTGAATACATCACCTTGCAATGTTCAAATCTTCAATATCCCTAAAGGAGATTTCTCAAAGACTTTCAGATTTTGGAGGGAAAGGTACCAGAGATTTAACCCAGGAAGAATCTACCACTGAGTCACATCTCTACCCCATCTTATTCTTTATTTTGACATGGCCTCTAAGATGTAGAAGCTGGCCTTGGACTTGAGATCCTCCTGCACTTGACACAGTCTCTGAATCCTTGGATTAGAGGCATGCACCATTGTTCATGACACAAAAAATGTTAAATTATTGTACACATGCACATGCACCTTAGGTTCCCTCAAACAAGAGGTGTCCTTGCAAGCATAGGTTTCTTATGAAAGTGACCCCTGTAGAACCCATACGTGAACATATAAGTTTGGAGAAAAGAGTTGCATGTGAGCGTTTCTGCACTGCACTACCCAGGATTGGATTTTTCCTTTGCATTCTAACACTCCTCTATATCATATCATTAAGACCCGCTTGGCCATATTTTACTTTGTTTTTCTTTTGAATCCTACAGATCCTAATGAGATCAGGAATGTTTGCAACATTATTGTCTTAAGGGCTCAGCAATCATCTCTATGAAGATAAAATGCCCCTCTTTTATTAGAATGGTAGTTTCTTCTTTTTTGTAAAGTTGCAAGCCCTCTCTAAGGAATTACCCACGAGTTCTCTTCTATATTTTTCCTGATATTCCTGTATTCCTAATTGATTAATAAATTTGATCTTACATGCACAAACATGTGTCTTTGGATAAGTTTAGGACAATTTCAATTCACAGAAATATCCACTCTGATGCAATATTCAACAGTGGGTCTACAGGAGACAGGAGACCATTTTAATTAAGGATGATTGTGCAACTGTGCAATGTATCATGAGTACAGAGGAAGAGATGGGCTGTAACATCACACATACATGAGTGTGTTCTTGTTTAGATATGAAGGGACCCAAAAGCTCAAGTGATACAATGAAATGATGTTCAGAGTTGAAATGATTGAGTATGAGAGGTGTTACCTAATCAGTGTATTATCCATTTGAATGGACTAATAGTGTAACTGCAGGCAGGTGGTGTGTGGCTGGAGGAGGGGGTTTCTGGGCTGTGCCTTTGGGGTTTGTATCCTATCCCTAGTAAGCAGAGCTCTTTCTGTTTCCTCGTGCCCTTTCCTGAGCTGCTCTCCTCCTCCAGGCCCTTCCGCCATTTTGTTCTGCCTCCCATTGGGCTAGAGCCAATGAAGTCAGCCATCCATGGACTGAACCTCTAAATCCATGAACCACAACTAAAAATTCTCCTCCTCTAAAATTGTACTCATAAAATCTTTGTATTGCCAATGGCAAAAAACTTTATTAAAAGTGTTCTTTTATGATGCAACAGATTTTTTTTTTTTATCAGATAAACTTAAGAGACCAGGCTGTGTATGAAGACTGTGCTTAAAAAAGAAAAAAAGAAAAGAAAATAGGAATTCATAGACTTACAAGATGTAATAGAAATGTCCCTTCTTACATGAATGAGGATGAAGAGTCTGTTTGGTCTGAAAAATGTCTGTTTATATAATATCAGACAATCTTCAAATATTTTTGTGGTTCACTGCATGAATGTACTGCAGGGGTTGGGAGTGAGTTTCAGAAATGTACTCAGTGATCAGGTTTAGAGAGAGTTCCTCCTTGTCCCTGCAGGGTTATTGTGTTGATATATATTATTAAAGAAAGATGGAGACGATCAGAGGGGAGGGCGGGAGATGGGGGATATCAGAGATCTGTACCACATTTCCCAGGACTATCATTCTTAGTCATCATTATGCACAAGACAAGTGAAATCAGATATGGGTGTCAAGGCAGGAAAAGAGCATTGAGTGAAGATTCCAGTTGCAGACTTGGACAGATCCTTCTCCAAATCTAATGACTATAGAGGTCTCCTTTGGTCAAGGACCATCATCAGAAGATGCTGAAATAAAGGAAGGTTCCCTTATATGTGGACAAAATGCTAATCACTAGCCAGGCAGCTTCCAATACTTGCAGACCGATCCCTGGGGATTTGGAAACCTAGGTGCAGGATCAGGGTGCTCTGAGTTTAGGAAACCAAGGAGAGGGCTCCTATCAACAGGAAATGTGAAACTTGAAGGGCTCTAATGGTAAGATCAACTCAGTTAATCACTTGGACTGTTCCTCATGGTAATGGAGAGAATCCAAAGGAAATTTGCTCTCTTAGAAAATTTAGTTGCTAGAAGGCTCAGAAGCTGCAGAGAAGTTTCTTCCGCCCAGAGGTGAAGATTATTAGTACTCAGACATCAGCCCTTTCGTCTCTGGGGAGATAAACTCTGCCCTGTGAGAGAGCAGTATGGGGCTTTGGCATGACAGCCCCGACCACTAACTCATCCCTTACATTCCTCACCATGGATGATGAGGAAGGGCTTGGGGGAAATGAACATTCTAATATAAAACTCTCCATTATCAAAAGGAAGCATGGTGAACTTCATGTAGGCATCAACTAGCACAGCTAATGACATAAAAATGGTGAGATCCATTTTCATGGATCACAGACAGTGGGAATGCATCTCCTGTGGTCCTTGCTGTGAGTGGACAGGCCTGGCTTCACCTGAGGTGCCCTCCTTGATAGGCAGATGGCCGCCATCTTGTCCTGAAATTGCTTGGTATTCTCTCTCTTCTCAAGTGTCCATGCTGATCCTTGGAAGTTCACATTTTCTCTTTTGACATGGACATGATCCACATGAAGTATTCCAAACACCAAAAACCTAATTGTAGCTTATTTACCATCTGGGGACCCTGGTCCAGAGGGACAGATTTCAGTATAGGAATTGTCAGACAGGGAACTCAATTTAGCCTCTAACAGTAACTTCATCTTCTGTCTGATAAAATGCTTAATGAAATTGATTGAGTATCCGAGATCTACATCATCTTATATGTCTTGGGTCAATCACTTGGTCAGGAGAAGTTAACCGTTAAATGTATGGCTGGTTTCATTTGGCAGTTTTTATGCTGCATATTTCTAAATGCTTTGGGTGACATAGGGTTTCTTAATATATTTTCATTCTCATTAATATTTTTTTTGTTACTGGGGAACAAAATAAGGGGAACTAAATCACTGAGCCACATTACAGCCAGCTTTATATTTTATTTTGAGACAGAATCTCACTAACTTGCTTAGAGTCTCACTATTAATTGAAGGAGTTTATTTCAACCACATAAAGGCCATTTATGATAATCCCAAGGTCAATTTCAAACTAAATGGAGAAAAAATTTTAAAAAAATCATCTTAATTTAGGAACATTATACTGTGTCCACTGTCACCATTTTATTCCATATAGTCCTTGAAACTTTAGCCAAAGTGATCAGGCAAGAAAAGGAAATCAATGGATACAAAAAGCAAAATGAGAAGGCCAACTATCTGTGTTTGCTGGTAACATTATCATATTTATAAAATGAAAAACTACACCAGAAGACTTCTAGAGTTTATAAATGATTTAACAAAGTAGCAGGATAAAAGATCAATGCATATAAATCAATAGATTGCTACATAGTTTAATTCAGCAGGAAGAGAAATTTGGAAAACCATTCCATTTACAATAATCTCAAAAATATATTCTTGGAAATTATCTAAGCAAGAAGTTAAAATAGCTCTTCAAAGAAATTCACAGAACTCTAGAGAAAGAAATTGAAGAAAACCATAGAAGAACAACGTTCTATGTTCTTGGATAGGCAGAATTAATATTGCAAAACTAGACATCCTACCAAGAGCAATAAATAAATTCAAAGCACTCCCCATGAAAATATGAATGAAATTTTTTTACTAAATTGGAAAACATATTTCTAAATGCATTTGTAAGAATAAGAGAACCTGAGCAGGGAAAGGAATAATAAGCAAGATTATCAAAGCAGAAGACACCAAAATATCTGATCTGAAAAGGACACTACCGAGCTGTAGAGCAAACTGAGCATGGAAATTCCATCAATATGGGCATGAAGACCAAAAATAGAATAGAGGACACTGACTCAAATTCCTAAGAGTATAGCTATCTGATGTTTGACACATTGCCAAAAATATATTCTGGGAGATGAGAGATGCTTTACAAAATGGCACAGGTAAACTGGGTAGCTATTTGTCTTAAAATAAAATAGGACCCCTATCCCTCACCTTGTACAAAACCCATAACAAAATTGTTCAAAAATGTAAGAATTAGAAAACAGACTTCAGAAAGGGAGCAGAGTACAACAATTATCAATAGGGCATTATGTAAAATTGTGGATGTGTAACCGATGTGACTCTGCAATCTGCATTTGGGGTAAAATTGGGAGTTCATAACCCACTTCAGTCTAATGTATGAAGTATGATATGTCAAGAGCTTTGTAACGTTGTGAACAACCAATAAAAAAAATTAAAAAAAAAAAAGAAAAGAAAACAGACTTCAAACTTCTAGAAGAAATCCTGTGTCAAAAATCCAATGTAAAGGTGTATTGTAGCTGCTGACAGAAACAAGACAGTTGCCCTTGGTGTAGATGCTATAGCAAGTATCCTAATACTTTCAGAGTGATTGGCTGTAGTTGATCTAATGTGGTTGATGACCAAAGGGGAATTCAACTAGATCATTTGAAAGAGATGGATCAAAATTAAAAAACAAAAACAAAAACAAAATCATAAATTGGCAAGAGGCTAGCATTTGTATTAGCATTATCATTTATTTTTGTAATATCTTCTTAAATTTAAACTTGGGCTGGTTTCAGAGATGCCATGTTATTTTGCATTGGAGGTAGAGATGACATAATCTAATTTGATCAGGCCACAGGGTACCATATTTGATTTTAGAAGTATCTGTGAGCATTCAACTAAAATGTTAGAGAAGTGACACAGAAACTTGAATATATGCTTAGTCTTTGATCTTCCATTTCAGATATGGGGATCAAAGAGGAAATAAACATTACTATCCTTGGGATCAATGACAGGCTTTGTGTGAGAGCCATACATAAAGGTCAACTATTTGGCCAAACTAAAGCTTTTCCAGTATCCATAGCATTAGGTAAAGAACAGGATTTCCTAGAGAGCTCATCCCTGCCAACCAGGAAACACTGAGCAGACAGAAGATCTCATGATGAAAACAATGGATTCATTGCCTGTCATGTTAAGTCACCAATGTGATATAAAGGGGCATCCAACTTGTTCTGTCCAGTACCCAACTCCCCTGAGCTTCTGCGGAGCGGAAGATAGATCTCATCAAGATGAAAACCTTTCTGCTGACTCTCGGATTCAGCCTGATCTGTGATTCATCCCAGGTCGACTCAGAAGAGGTACCTGGATGGGCTGATGTAGGGGTTCTCTCTCTCTCTCTCTCTCTCTCTCTCTCTCTCTCTCTCTCTCTCTCTCCTTCTTTCTTTGTCTTCCCACATTTCTCAATTTTATGTGACATGAGATTTTTGAGCATCTCAGTCCACAAACATCTATATCTATGATGGTAACCTTCCCTGTTCATGTAATCCAACTCTTTCTATGACTATCACATTCCTCTTTAAGTAAATAAATGTAAAAAATTAATCTGTTAAAGTGTTATCTACTACTTACCATATATTTGCTGATATAGTTTAGTTGTTTGAGAGCCTCTCAATTCCATGCTTCTGTGGGAATCTGATTCGTGACTTTAGCTGATACAATTCTAACTTGTGGAGAGTAGAGCTTGCATGGTGACCTCATGATTGGATTTAGTTTTTCTTCTGAGCTAAACCAGCTGCAATGGTTATAAATAGTGTGGACGAGAGAAGAACAAGAGTAGCCAGTAGCCATTCCCAGGGTATCCTTCCTTTACAGGTCACTGGGGACTGGCACACCGTTCTCATGGGAGCTGATGACTTAGAGAAGATTAGTGAATATGGAGAGATGAGGTTCCATTATCATCACTTAGATTGTAGTGATGGAGGCAAGAAGATAGACTTCACTTTCTACTCCAAGTAAGTGAAAATTGCCCAATGTAATGGAACAATGGGGGTCACCTCTGGCACAACTTATGGCACTTCTGCACCAAATCTGTGTCTGTGTGTGTGTCCCTGCTTGGAAACAACTGTATCCTGAATTCCCAGAAGATAGAGAGAGAGGACAAAGTGTGAGGAATTCAGATTTCAGAATTCACAGGAGCTGCAGAATTTATATGAGAGTTGGGGCTCTGATAATTAAGATACGAAAAAATAAAGGTGTGTATATTAATGTCACGTGCATAAATATAGATTGTTTAGGTGGAATATCATGTTCACAATATTAAGGATTTAACATTGTTAATATAAATATTATGTGCATCTATTAGGTATACATGCATATGCATATAAATATCACGTACATATAGTATATGTGCAAGCATAGGCATATGCATAATTTTTCTTGTCACCCTGAAGTGGGAGTCTCCTTGAAAACCCCTTCACTGGCTACGAGGCCAGACTTGTAGACCTCTATGGCTGTCTTAATGGTAATGAGAGCTAAGATTATGTGGTGGATCCAGGCCAGTGATCATACTGCTTGACAGTGTCCAGGTGTCTCCAACACAACCTAACCCATCCCATCCAGAGCTGGTAATTGCCAAGGTCGAGAAACTCTGCCACAGAACCTCCAGAAACCTCCCATAACATGGAGACATCGAATGCATGGAAGAGTGAAATCATCCATTGATTTTCCCCTCTCAGTTACCTTCTCAATAATTCCTTCATTCAAGTCAAATATAGAGATTTTTGCAAGAATAACTGAGCAACAATTGGCTTCTCTTGGTTTGTTTTCAAGGTCCAATGGGGAGTGTCAGAAGTTCTTTGTCAGATCATCCAAAGGTCCTCATGATATTTATGAAGCCAAGTGTGGGTATTTGCTCTAAGGTGGACAGCATGACCCAAGCCTTGAGGGGTGCTCAGATTTGTGGTCTTGGTGGGCACACACATTGGGGGGTCTGGACACTGGCCACCATTAGCAAACTTCTCTTTGCTCATGCAACCTTGGAAATGCTAGTGAATTTGTGAGAATTGGAGTCACCATAGAATAAGGTCCATATCATCTCAGGTTCCCAAGTGGGATGTGAGCATTAATAATGATTCAGAAGGGTTCCCTGTTTATATAGCTCATGGTGTTCTCTGCATGGAGTGCTGTTTAAAATGACATTAAGTTACCAAAAAAAAAAATTAAGAAAGGTGATAATTTAGAATTTTGAAGTGTTTCTTTTTCAATCACAGACAAAGGGCAAAATTTCTTCCAAATTGAATCTTCTCTGATGGTGTCGTAGTATTTTATAATATAAATGTGGATGGAAACGGCAAGGTTACGCACATGACTGTTCTTGCTTGTAAGTATAAGTGACGTTTACTGTCTGAAGCACAGTGTAGTGATATATTTCTTTTTTTTTCTGTATAGCTGGGATTTGAACCCAGGGCCTTGGAAGGAAAGCTACTGCCCCAGCCCCTATAGTAATTTCTTGTGTATTATAAGTTCAGGAGAGAAGTATGAGCATATATGTATTTTTTACCGAATGCTAGTATAAATATTGTACTAAACACTAGTACTAACAGTAGTACGGAAATGTGTTCCCAGGTCAGAGTCCATTGAGTGAGTTGTACTGATACATTGCCTTCTCGGAAATAGAGACACATTTCATATTATGCCCTATAGAAAGGCACTCCTAAAAGTTGCAAACCCTTAAAAATGAAGGAGGAGATTTTTTTACTTTCTTCCTTTCTTCATTTCCCTCTTTCTTTCTTTTATTTTTTCCTTTTTTTGCATTAGCAGAGAAGAGCATGCTAATGTAGAGAAGGGCATGCTAATGTGCTAGGTGGAAAGTTTAGATCAATACCACCCCTTTTCTGCTATTGAATATTGGATGAAAGGTCCAGAATACTAGAGCATAGACTATAGAATGTAGACAGAGTTGAAATGAGAAACCACAGTATAGAATAATTCCCAAAGCTTAGCCCCGGACAATACAAAAACATTAGGCAGGATTCAGTTCACAAAATAAAGGGACTTGAATGTCCTCAGTTGTCCTAAGAATTACAAGATGATATAATTTCCATAAGTGGAATTTACCCACGTTCCCATGTCACTCATAAATGACCTGGAAATAGTATTAGTCAGAGCATGGAGATGGTAGAATCAACTGGTCTACCTGGGACCCACAGGACGCTTTCTTACAGAAACCTGTTCCACATTATCCCACATGCAAAACAGCTAAGGAAGACAATCTGAGTGAAGAAATCCACAAGAAGTTTGAAGAGCTGACGGTGGAAAATAACATTCCAAAGGAAAACATAAGACATGTTATTGAAACAGGTAAAAATGCTTTCCCTGTTCCTGTGGTATTATGAAATGAACCAAAGGACAGGGAGCTTGATTCATATCTTCCATTTCAAAACTCAAATCCTTAGACACTGAGCAACCCCACTGGTCTAGATTTTTCATCCCCTGTCTTTCCCAGATAACTGTCCTGATGTCTAAGGACCTTGCTTGATGAGCAGACACTTGAGGTTTGTCCTTCCTGACATTTGTTTTGATAGGTATTTTTCTTCACCTTATGATACTTGGCATATGTATCAATGAGGGAAATGGTCCCTCCTTCAGGGTGTTGACATGAGTATATGTGTTTAAAACATGGATCAAACAACACCCCTTTAGTTTTCAGAGTGGGGTTCTTGAGTTGGGAGACAGTGGGACAGCATTTTGTGAAGCCATGGAGAATGGAATAGTCTGAACATTGGTGAATTCCAGTGTGAATAAACTACCCTGAAATGGAAAATCTCCAATAACCCTAGAGGAGATTTCTCAAAGATTTAGAGTTTTTGGAGGTGGGAAATAGGGGATGAACCTAGGGACTCTCTATCCCTGAGTTACATCTCCATCCCATCTTATTCTGTATTCTGACACAGCATCTAAGATTCAGAAACTCACCTTGAACTTGATATCCTCGTGCCTCAGCCTGCTCATTCCCTGGGATTATGTCCATGCACCATTGCTCCAGACACAAAATTTTTAATTTGTTGCATACATCCACATGCCCCTTCGAATCTCTGGAAGCAAGAGGTGACCTTGCAAATGTAGAATTTCCTATGAAACTGCTCCCTGTAGAACCCATACATGAACATACAAGGTCCAGAGAGGAGAAATGTGAGTGAACATTCCTGCACTCCACCACCCAGGAAGGGATTTTTGTTTTTTTCACTGTAACGAGCCTGATCATAATTCCATTAAGATCAGCTTGGCAATATTTTAATTTCTCTTTCTTTTGAATCCTACAGATCCTAATGAGATCAGGAATGTTTCAACATCACCTTCTCAAGGGCTCAGGAATCATCTTTATGAAGATAAAATGTCTCCTTTTATTAAAATTGTAATTTCTTCTTTTCTGGGAAAGTGTAAACCTGTCTTAGGGATTTCCTGTCAGTTCTCTTCTATATCTTTCTTGCTATTCCTTATTCCTAACTGATTAATAAATTTGACCTTATATGCACAACTATGTGTCTTAGAGTTAATGAGGATTTAAATGCACAGAAATACCTACTTCATGGTACCTATTAAAAAGCAAGGTCTATAAGAAGCAGGAGGTCATTTAGTTAAGAATGAGGATAGGGGAAGAGATAAGCTGCAGTATCACAGATGTGAGTGTGCTGGGGTTAGATATGAGGTGTCCCTCCAAAGCTCCTGTGTGAGATCATGCAAGAATAGTTAGAGATGAGATGATAAGTTGTGAATGTTGTAACCTAATAAATGGATTAATCCACTTGGATGGACTCACTGCGTGGTGACTGTAGGCAGGTGGGTGTGGCTGGAGGAAGGAGTCCCTGGGCTGTGCCTTTGAGGTTTCTATCCTGTCCCTGGTGAGCAGAGTTCTTTCTGCTTCCTGGTACCCCGTCCTGAGCTCTTCTCCTCCTCCAGGCCCTTCTGCCATTTTGTTCTGCCTCCCCTTGGGCCAGAGCCATGGAATTGGCCAATACGGTTTGAACTTCTGAAACAATGAGCCAGATAATCTTTTCTTCCTCTAAAAATAGTTCTAGTCAAACATTGCATCACCACAGTAACAAAGGTGAGTAAATTCACTGATGCAGTCATTTTTTTTAATCAGATGTCATGTGGGAGGCCAGGCTGCATGTCCAGTCTGCTTAATGAAAAAGAGAAAGGAAATTCACAGAGACTGAGAGTATGTAAAGCAAATGCCCACCTGACAGGGATGAGGGCAGGGATTCCATTAGTTAGAATCCTCCTAGTTTCAGATATTCATCAGATCATTATGTGTTTGAGCTGCAGGGTGGTGCCCCTGCATGTCTGGGCTGAGGTTGAGAAGTGTCCTGAACACTGAGATTGAGACAGAGTCCCTCCTGGTCCCTAGAGCAATATTCCCCATATTTCCCAGAACTGTGGTTCTTAGCCATCAATGTTGAAGAGAAGATGACATCTGACATGGGGCCAAGGCAGAAGGAGATCACCAAGGAAAGTCGCCATTTGCAGCCTTGGATACATCATTCTCAGAGTCCAAAGACTGCAGAGGGTCTCATTATGATCAAAGAACCATCAACATAAGATACTGGCATATGTCATGATCCCTTAGGAGGTGGACAAAATGCTAATGAGCAGAAAAAGAACATTGTCCCTTTGAGGAAAATCTCCCTTTAGGAAATGCCCCTTCCTAAGACAGATGCCTTGGAGGAGAAGGGAGGTGGTTTTTGCCAAACCTACAGGAGGGCAGTCAGCATAGACAGCTCCAGGCAGGTGACATGTGTGCAGACAGGTGCCTTGGGACTTGGAAACCTCGGGCAAGATCAGGGATCTGTGAATCCAGGAAACATAGACCAGGGCAGGAATCACCCTCGGCTAGACGTGAAGTCTCTGGGCTCTGAATGCATGTTCAGCAGACCTCAGTATCCAAGGGTACAGCCTGTGGGTTGTTTTATTCAGGTGTTTAAAGGAACTGAACAAAGAGGATTGAACTCTACCCTCTGCTTTCTCACGGACACACATTTGAAACCAAACTAAGTAAAAAAAAAATATTTACAAGAAAAGTTTGGAATGGAAGAGGGACATCACTGGCTTTATATTATAGAAGACACCAGTCTTGCAGAATTAGTTCAGACCAAATTTTATAGGAAAAGATTTTGTACACTCCAAGTATTTCAAGAACTCCACGTAGGAGAGGTCCAGATGACCACGTGGGGGTACACTATGTTCAAATGTGAAAAAATCTAAAGTTCAGAATAGTACTGCAAGAAGAAAGGTGACCACACAAATATAAAATGATCAATGTTGAGGGCCATAGCCGAGTCCGGATGACGCATGGCATTTTTTGCCAGATTTAGTGGTTGAGAGGTGACGCTAGCGAGCCATTAAGATGGTGACTTTTGAGTTCTGGTGGAGTTCCCGTTGAGTACCGCTAGAGCTCTCACGGTGATTCCTGGAGAGTTCCCATTGGTTGGGGAAGTGCCAGAGGAGGGATGTTCCGGTTGCTGGTTCCTGGAGGAGCCACGTGGTGTTCTGGGGAGTTCCCGGGAGTGTGTGTGGAGTGTGCTGGTGGAGTTCAGAAATAAAGTTTGTTCCTGCTTCAGTCGCTCGTAATTTGTGCCCAGCCAGAGTGCAGCAGATCAATTCCTTGTAAGTCTTCCAATTTATCACAACCCAGGTGTGGGATGGTGCAGGACTGTAATTCCAGGTACTCAAGAGACTGAGGCAGAAGGATCACAAGGTCAAAGCCAGCCTCAAGAAGTGAGCAAGATCCAGTCTCTAAATTAAAAAAAAAATTGGGGAAATGTAGCTCAGTTGCAGGATACCCCTGTACTGAATCCTCAGTCCTGCAAAAAAAAGAAAAAAAAAAAAGAAAAACCCCAGAATATATATACGTACATATATGCATATATTTATTTATTTTTACACATATAAATATACACATATAAATATATATGTATGTATGTATTTGAGAGAGAGAGAGAGAGAGAGAGAGAGAGAGAGAGAGAGAGAGAGTCCAGAGATCAGAAAACAAAAGTGAGACATATTCAAAGTGGAGAAATAGAGAAAAGACTCTATACAGCAAAATCGTTCTTCAAAAGGTGGATCCCTGTTGGCTAAAACTTCCTTAAGTTGAAAAAAGTAAATAAACACGTCAGAAATTTGAAAACTCAAGGGCTCCATGGGTAGTATCAACTGACTCAGTCCCCAAGACAGCACATCAGGGGGACAGGAAAAGCCACAGGAAATGTGAACCCTTAAAAGACTTGGGGGGAGGGGAGAGGGCTGAGAGCAGGCAGAGGAGAGCTTTGCCCAGAGGTGAAGTCATTGGTCCCAAAGGTGCCCACTCAGAGGTCAGCCCTCAGGGCTGTGGGAAGACACACCCTGCCCTATAAGCCAGCAGGGTGGGGCTGTGTCATGGCAACCCCAGCCACTAACTCATCCCACACCGTCTTTACAGTAGGTAAAGAGGAAGTGTTGGAAGGACATAAGCGTTTTAATTAAAAAACTCTTAGTTATCAAAAGGAAACTTGCTGAACTTCATGTGGGTATCCACAAGTTCTATAAATGCCATGAAAACATAATGGTGTGAGTCAGTGATGTTTTCATGGATCACAGATGACGGGAAGTTGTCCATCTGTGAACGTTCCACTGAGTGGGCAGCCCTGGCTCCTCTGCAGCTCCCTCATGGGCTGGCACATGGCCGCCATCTTGTTCTGGGCTCACATGGTTCTCTCTCTTCTCCACCATCCATGCTGCTCCTTGGAAGTTCACATTTCCTCTTTTTATATGGACATGATCCATCCTGAATTAGTACACACCCAAGTGCCTCATTATGGCTAAGTTATCCATTGAGGACACCAGTCGTGGGGGACATATTTCAACATAGGAATTGTCCAGCAAGGACAACAAGTCCAGGTACAGGACTGTAATTCCATGTCAGAAACTCCACCTTCTCTTAATAAAGGACTTAATTATATTGATTGATTATCAGAGAGCTACATCATCTTCTATCTCTCGGGTACCTCACTGGGTCAGAAGGAGTTAACCTTCCATTGTATGGCTGGTTTCACTTGAATAATATTAGGCTACATGTTTTTATGTGCTTTGGATGGACACAAGTTTTCACAATGTTTTGATTTTAATGAATATTTTTTGTTCTCAGGGATTAAAACAAGAGGAATTTAACCACTGAGCCACATTATTAGCACTTTTTATATTTAATTTTGAGACAGAGTCTCATTAATGTGTTAGAGTCCCACTACTAATCCAAGTAACCTACGTCAATGACATAAAGGGCATTCATCATAAAACAAAGGTAAATATCACACTATCACACTAAATGGAGAAAAAAAAAACAGAAAGAATTTCCCTTTAATTTAGAAACCACAAAAGAGTGTTTACTGTTACTAATCCTATTTGATATAGTCCTTGATACATGAGCCATTGTGATCAGGCAAGAAAAGGAAATAAAAGGATATAAAGAGGAAAAAAAAAGAAGTCCAAATACCTCTGATTATTGATGGTATTATCCTATTTAGAAGATGGAAAAACACCATCTGAATTCTTATAGAGTTTATAAATGAGTTTAGCAAGGAAAAAAAGATACAAAATCAAAGATCATATAGAAACTAATAGATGTCCTATACTGCCACAGTAATTCAGCAGGAAAAGAAATTTGAAAAACCTTTAATTCTCAATGACCTCAAAAATTTAAATACTTGAAAATTATCTAAACAAGTAGATAGAAGAGCTGTACAATGAAATTCTTGAACACTGAAAAAGAAATTGAAGAAGTCCATAGAAAATTGCAGGACGACTCATGTTCTTGGATAGGCAGAATCAATATTGTAAAAATGTCCATTCTACTAAAAGCAATGTACAGATTCAGAGCAGTCCCCGGGAAAATAAAAAGGACACTTATCACAGAATTGGAAATAAACAGTTATAAATGCATTTGAAAGAATAAGAGACCCAGAGCAAGAAAAGAAATAGTAAGTAAGATTGTCAAACCAGGAGACAAAAAATACCTGATCTGAAAATATACTGCAGAATAGTATAGTAAAAAGAGCCGGGTAATTCCCCCAATATGAGCATGAAGACCTCAGAAATAGAACAGAGGACACTGAGACAAAGTCACATGAGACTAGGCATCTGATGACTGACATGTTGACATGTTGGGGTGATGTCTGACATGTTGACTAAAATACCTGTTGTTGGTGAAGTCAGACTTGTCACGAGGGAAACTGGATAGCTATTTGTAGAAAAATAAAGTAGGACTCCTGTCCCTCACCCTGCACAAAACTCATATCAAATTGGTACAGAAATGTAGGAAATAGACAAGAGACTTCCAAACTTCAGGAAGAAATCCAGGGTCAAAAATCCAACCTACAGGATCCTCACAGGTACCATTGGCGCGGATCCTATAGTAAGTGCCCTGATTCTCTCAATGTGATTGGCTGTGGTTGATCTAATGTGGTGGTTGACCCAAGGGGAAATTCAACGGAATAACTTAAGGTAAGATGCATCTCAATTAAAAAAAGAAAAAATATATATATAATAAATTGACAAGAGGCCAGAGTTAAATTATTATTATTATTAACTTTTTGGTAATATCTTCTACAATTTAAACATGGACTTGTTTGAGAGATGCCTTGTTACCTTGCATTTGAGGTCGAGATACCTTAGAATAATTTGGTTAGGCCATAGGGTACCATCTTTGATTTTAGATGTAACTTTAAGCATTCAACCCAAATGTTAAAGAACTGATACAGGAGACTGAATAGATGTTTTGTCCTTGATTTTCCATGACAGCCATCAGAATCAAAGAGGAAATACACATTACTGCCCTTGGAGTCAATGACAGGCTTTGTGCATGAGTGTTATATAAAGGGCAATTATCTGGTTGAACTTAAGCTTCTGCTAATATTAATCTCATTAGTTAAATAACAGAAGGTCCTGGATGGCCCATCCAAGCCAACCAGGAAACACTGAGCAGACAGAAGGTTCAGGATGAAAAACAATGGATCCATTGCTGCTCATGCCAACCATCAATACTATATAAAGAGGATTCAATCTTGTTCTCTTCAATCGCTCATCTACCTTGATCTCCTGAAGGACAGGAAGACAGATCTCATCAAGATGAAGACCTTTCTGCTGGTTCTCGGATTCGCTCTGATCTGTGTTTCATCCCAGGTCGACCCAGCAGAGGTACCTGGATGGGCTGATGTTGGGGGTGATCTCTTCCTCGCTCCTTCTTTCTCTCTTTCTCCCCAAATATCTCCATTTTAAGTGACATGGGATTTTAGGAGCATCTGAGTCTACATACATCTATAATCATGATATGATCCTTCTCTTCTTCTGAATTCTTACTCTTTCTGCGACTATCACATTCCTCCTGAAGTAAGTTAATGAAAAGTTAAGGTGCCACAGTGTCACCTACTAGATCCCATACATTTGGTGAAGTTGTTCAGCTGTTTCAGAATCTCTCAATTCCATGCTCCCTGTGGGAATCTGACCTTATCTGATGGGATTCTTCCTCTGGAGAGCAGAGCTTGCTTGGCTACCTCCTGATTGGGTTTGTTGTTTTCTTCTGAGCTAAATCAGCTGCCATGGTTTTAATAAGTGTGGATGAGAGATGAGGAGGAGGAGCCAGTAGCCATTCCCAGGGGACCTTTCCTTTGCAGATCACCGGGGAATGGCGTACCATTCTCATGGGAGCTGATAACGTAGAGAAGATTAGTGAAGATGCAGATATGAGAGTCCGTTTCCGTCACCTTGAATGTATTGATGCATGTGAGAAGTTAGTCGTCACCTTCTACGTTAAGTAAGTGAAAATTGTCCCCATGTTAAGGAACTAAAGACTTCACTTCTGACATGTGGGCTGGGCTCCAATCCATGTTGAGACGTCTTGACGATGCTCACAGAATGGAGTCTTCTGACCTCTCTCATGGACGTGTGTTCTTCGTTGTGTGGAAGCTGGACATCAACAGGAGCACCCTAGAGACTCACCACTATTGTTGTTTTCTTGAAGGAGATTGTGGTTTTGAGATCCTGTTGAACCATATCCCTATCATAGAGATCCTGAGACAGTGAGCAAAGACTCTTCCCTAGGAATCCTGAGCTGAGTGCAAAGGTCCATGAGACCCCAGCGTGTGTGTTGGGCTCTTTCCATTCTTGTCTATTGACAATAGATTGCACCCATTAGTTTTAAGGATGAATTCCAAAGAGCAGGATCTGCACATTAATCCATGTCAATCATGATTCTCCAGCTGACATTTTCTATGATGATATTGAATCAATCAATATATATCTGACATGGAAGTTAATATATTTGGGATGATTAGGATTATTTTGATATTGGGATAGTGTGACAAAAATTTAAAATCTCTGTGAAATATAAATGCAAAATATGTAGGTGTATATAGAATGTCTCATTTTCATGATTCAAATTGAAATTATTGCACAAAAGAATGGCTCAATGGTTAATCCAATGACAAAGTGTGTATAAATAAACTGCTATGAGGGTCCTTGAAATAAAAACACAAATATGACAATTACATCATATAAGACTTAAGGATTTGTTAACCAAGACCCAGGAGAAAAGAAATGAGAACTAGTTCATTGGAAGAAGAGTCTGCTACGAATCAGACCATGAGTTTCCACACCAATTGGTCTTTGAAGTTTTCAAACATGCATCTCTTACCATGCTGATGGCAAAAAATAAAACAAACAAACAAACAAACACAAAACAAAATTGAAAAGATGAAATGGCACTCAATTACCTCCTGTTAACATGAATATTGATGAAGCTGAAGGTGAGTTGAAGTTTGAGATATCTGTATTGGGTCTTCTTCAAGCCCAATGGAATGATTTTTGCAAGAATAGATGAGAAAAAAATGGACCTTCTCTTGGTTTATGTTTAAGGTCCAACGGGGAGTGTCAGAAGTTCTCAGTGGTTGCCACAAAAGGACCTCATGATGTTTATGAAGTCGAGTGTGAGTATTTGCTCTAAGGTGGACAGCATAACCCAAGCCTTGAGGGGTGTTCAGATTCGTGGTCTTGGTGGGCACACACATCAGGGGTCTGGACACTGGCCACCATTAGCAAACTTCTCATTGCTCATGCCACCTTAGAAATGCTGGTGAACTGGTGAGCATTGGAGTCACCAGAGAGAGTTAGAATAAGGTCCATATCATCTCAGGTTCCCAAGTGGGATGTTGGTATCAATGGTGAGTTATAAGTGTTCCCTGTATATAGCTCATGGGGGTCTCTGTATGGAGAGCTGCTTAAAATGACCTTAAATAGCACCTAAATTCCTGCAAAATTAGCCTTGTTCTCTGACAGATATAATCACACCTGCTTTTCATTGAACAAACTCTCTGAATACTAAAATGATGTGTAATATCCATCACTATGAAGGATTTGTTATCTGGCAGTCTTAAACCCCAAATGTAAAAATGAGAGTAGTGAAAAATAACAGCAAAAATTTTAAACTGAATTCAACCTAATTTAAAATCTAGCTACAAGCATTCCAAAAAATAATAGAGACTTCTATATTTTTGCTTTAACATAACAAGTTTTTGAAAAACACATCCTATAATATTAAAAGACCAATTGCCTATATGTTTCATTTGATGGAGACAAAAATGTCCAATGTGGTATTCTAGTCTTGATCAGAAGATTTATTTCTCATTGGAATATGAATATACAGCAATGTGATTCAATAAGTTATGACTATATTATAATATGCATATATTTGCATATTTATACATATATGTATGTATGTGTTGAAAAAACAGAAAGCAGAAAGGTGACATTGTTATAACATGAACATATATATATATATATATATATATATATATATATATATATGTGTGTGTGTGTGTATATATATATATGAGAGAGAGAGAGAGAGAGAGAGAGAGAGAGAGAGAGAGAGAGAGAGAGATCCATCTCCAGCTATTATTATGGTTCAAGTTGAATGTGATATGTTCATTCAACATGGGTGGAATTACATGATAATACTGCTTAGACTGGATAATTGAGTCATAAAATTGCTGAGGACTTGAAAATTTTTTTCTGTGGGATGATTTAGAAAGTGCGAGCCCTCCACCTACCATGATTCTGCAGATCCTGCAACCAGGATCATGGGTCTTAGGAAACCAATTGCCTTCCATGAATGCCTCAGCAAATCCAAGGTCAGGACTCTTTACCACGTTAAAAACTTAAAGTTACCATTCTTTACATGTTGGCCTCTCTCTTCAGATTCTGTGCCTGATTCTAACTCAGGACGTGGAACGTTAGTGAAAGAGAGATTGTTGGGGGAAAAAGGGTCCATGATAGTGTGTTGCCAGCAACTCACACCAAATGATTTTTGTAAGAAAGGTGGTAATTTAGAGTTTTTGAAGTGTTTCTTTTTCAATGACAGACGCAGGGCAAAATTTCTTCCAAATCGAGTACTTCTCCAATGGTATCATAATATTTTATAATAAACATGTGGATGGAAACGGCAAGGTTACTCATATGACTAATGTTGCTGGTAAGTATAAGTGACATGTACCCTTTGAAGCACAGCATAGTATTTTCTTTCTTAATTTTTTTAAAGTTGAATTTAGTTTGTATGCCTAAAATTGTGAATATGCAATGCTGAATCCAATCTTATGGAAAATTATAAAGCACCAATGAACAATATGGAAAAATACTTATGTATATTTAAATTCAAATTCAGTTCCCTCATTTCAGTATTAATGACCATATCGATCTCCACCATCAACACTTCATCTTATCATAATTGTTTGGATAGTTTCAAAACTTAAAGTTACCGTTCTTTAAATAAATACACAAGAACATCACCCCTCACATACGCTTTCCAATCCTACCACGGACTTAGACTTTTGCATTTTTCCTCAGAGCAAACAAAAGCTGCATTTGAATGTTTGAGTTCTTAGATTCACCTTTGAAATTGATGCAACTTTAAACTTATTTTATCAAAGATTAAAAAAAGAAGATTTTCTTTTTTTTGTTTTGTTTTGTTTTGGTTTTTTGCTTTGCATTAGCAGAGATTACCATGCTAATGTGCTAGGAGAAAGTTCTGATCAACACCACCCCTCTTCTGATATTGAATATTGGCTGAATGCTCCAGAATCTGGGTCATAAATTTTATAATGTAGACAGAGTTGACATGAGAAGCCACAGTACAGAATATTTCCCAAAACTTAGGCCCTGGAGGTGTTCTGGAAAATGCAAAAGTAGTAGGCAGGTTTGAATTCACACAATAAAGGGTCTTGAATGTCCTTAGTAGTTTTAAGAATTACAAAATAATATGATTTCCATAAGTGGAATTTACCCACATTCCCATGTCATCATAAATGACCTGGAAGTACTCATACTTGGTGGGATCAACTGGTATACCTGGGCCCCAGAGGACGCTTTCTAACAGAAACCTCTTCCATGTTATCCCCCATGAAACACAGCTAAGGAAGACAGTCTGAGTGAAGAACATAAGAAGAAGTTTGAAGAGGTGACAGTGGCATCCAAGATTCCAAAGGAGAACATAAGGAATATTATTGAAACTGGTAAAGTCACTTTCCCTGTTCCTGTAGTAATCTGAAATGAACAGAGGAGAGGGAGCTTCATTCATATCTTCCATTTGCAAAATGCAAATCATTAAACATTAAGCAACCCCAGTGATCTAGACTTTCCCTTCCCTTCTCTTTCACAGACGACTGTCCTGCTGCCTAAGGACCTTGCCTGATGAGCAGACTCTTGAGGTTTGTATTTCCTGACATTTGTTCTTTTAGGTCTTTTTTCCCTTATGATACTTGGCATAGGTATGAATGAGTGAAATGGTCTCTCCTTAAGTGTGTTGAATGACTACATGCATTTAAAACATGGATCAAACAACACCCCTTTAGTTTTCAGAGTGTGACCTTTTATTGGGAGCCAGTGGGACAGCATTTTGAGAAGCCATGGACAGTGGAATAGTAATAACATTGGTGAAAACATTACCTTGTAATGGCAAAATCTTCAATATCCCTAAAGGAGATTTCTCAAAGACTTTCAGATTTTGGATGGAAAGGTACTAGGGATTTAATCCAGGGACAATCTACCACTGAGTTACATGTCTACCCCATCTTATTCTTTATTTTGACATGGTCTCTAAGACACAGGATCTGGCCTTGAACTTGAGATTCTCCTGCTCTTGACTCAGTTTCTGAGTCCTGGGATTATAGGCATGCAACATTGCTCCTGGCACCAAAAAATGTTAAGGCATTGCACACATGCACATGCACCTTAGGATCCCTCAAACAAGAGGTGACCTTGCAAGTGTAGACTTTCCTATGAAAGTGACCCTGTAGAACCCATACATGAACATACAAGTTCTGAGAAAAAAAGTTGCATGTGAGCGTTCCTGCACTCCACTACCCAGGATTGGATTTTTCCTTTGCATTCTAACACTCCCCAATATCATGTCATTAAGATCCGCTTGGCAATATTTTAATTTCTTTTTCTTTTGAATCCAACAGATCCGAATGAGATCAGGAATGTTTGCAACATTATCTTATCAAGGTCTCAGGAATCATCTCTATGAAGATAAAATGCCTTTCTTTTATTAAAATTGTAATTTCTTTATTTCTGTAATGTTGAAAACCCTGTCTAAGGAATTTCCTGTCAGTTCTATTCTATATCTTTCTTGCTATTTCTGTATTCCTAATTGATTAATAAAATTGACCTTATATGCACATACATGTGTCTTTCGATAAGTTTATAATAATTTCAAGTTACAGAAATATCTACTCTGATGAAATATTCAACATTGAGTCTACTGGATACAGAAGATCATTTTAGTTAAGGATGATTGTGCAACTGCTGATTGTATCATGAGTACAGAGGAAGGGATGGGCTATAACATCACACAGATGTGAGTGTGTTATTCTTAAGACATGAAGGGACCCAAAAGCTCATGTGATAGAATGCAATGATGTTCAGAGGTGAAATGATTAGATATGAGAGGTGTGGCCTGGTCAGTGGATTAATCTACTTGAGTGGACTAAGTGAATGGTGATTGTAGCAGGTGGGGTGTGGCAGGAGGAGGGATTCCTTGGGCTGTGCCTTTGGGATTTCTGTCCTGTCCCTGGTGAGCAGAGCTCTCTCTGCTCCCTGGTGCCCTGTCCTGAGCTGCTCTCCTCCTCCAGGCCCTGCCGCCATTTTGTTCTGCCTCCCCTTGGGCCAGAGTCATGGAGATAGCCCACCATGGACTGAACCTCTGAATCCATGAACCACAAATAAAAATTCTCCTCCTCTAAAATTGTACTCATAAGGTCTTTGTGTTGCAACAGTGAAAAACCTACTAAAAGTGTTCTTTTATGATGGAACAGAAAACAGTTGTTTTTTTTTTATCAGATATAACTTAAGAGGTCAGGCAGTGCATCAAGACTGTGCTTAAAAAAGAAAAGAAAGAAATTAGGAAATGATAGAGACTTACAAGATGCAGTAAAATGCCTCTTCTTACATGAATGAAGGTAAGAGTCTGATTAGCCTGAAAACGGAACACGGTAATTCCACCAATATGAGCATGAAGACTTAAGAAATAGAATAGAGGACACTGAGACAAAGTCACATGAGTCTAGGCATCTGATGACTGACATGTTGACAACAATACATTCTTGGGGGAAGTCAAACTTGTCATGAGGGAAACTGGATAGACATTTGTAGCAAAAATAAAGAAGGAATCATGTCCCTCACCCTGCACAAAAACTCATATCAAATTGGTTCAAAATGTAGGAAATAGACAAGAGACTTCCAAACTTCCAGAAGAAATACAGGGTCAAAAATCCAACATACAGGTCCTCACAGGTACCATTAGTGTAGACCGTACAGTGAGTACCCTAATACTTTCAGGGTGATTGGCTGTGGTTGATCCATGTGTTGGTTGACCCAAGGGGAATTCAACTGGATAACTTGAAGGAACATGCATCTCAAAAAAAAAATATATATATATATATATATATATATATATATATATATATATATATATATATATATAATAAATTCACAAGAGGCCAGATTTGAATTATTATTATTATTACTTTTTTGGTAATGTCTTCTTAAATTCAAACATGAACTGGTTTGAGAGATGCTTTGTTACCTTGCATTTGAGGTAGAGATGCCATAATTTGGTTAGGCCACAGGGTACCATCTTTGGTTTTAGATGTAACTTTAAGCGTTCAACCCAAAGGTTAAAGAAGTGATACAGGAACTTGAATAGACATTTTATCCTTAATCTTCCATGACAGCCATCAAATCAAAGAGGAAATACACATTACTGTCTTTGGTGTCAATGACAGTCTTTGTGCGTGAGTCTATTATATAAAAGTCAATCATCTGTTTGAAGTTAAGCTTTTGCTAATATTAATCTCATTAGTTATATAACAGAAGATCTTGGATGGTTCATTTAAGCCAACTACAAAACCCTGAGCAAAGGTTCAGGATGAAAAACAATGGACCCATTGCTGCTCATGCCAAGCCATCAATACTATATAAACAGGCATCAAACTCCTTCTCTTCAATTGCTCATCTACCCTGAGCCCCCAAAGGAGAGGAAGAGAGAACTCATCAAGATGAGGACATTTCTGCTCGCTCTTGGATTCACTCTGATCTGTGCTTCTTCTCAATATGACCCAGCAGAGGTACCTGGATGGGCTGATCTTGGGGGTGATCTCTTCCTCGCTCCTTCTTTCTCTCCCTCTTCCCACATGGATTTTAGGAGCATCTCAATCCACATACATCTATAATCATGAGATGATCCTTCTCTACTTCTGTATTCCAACTCTCTCTGTGACTATCACATTCCTCCTGAAGTAAGGAAGTAAATAAAAGTTAAGGTGCCACAGTGTCACCTACTAGATCCCATACATTTGGTGAAGTTGTTCAGCTGTTTCAGAATCTCTCAATTCCATGCTCCCTGTGGGAATCTGACCTTATCTGATGGGATTCTTCCTCTGGAGAGCAGAGCTTGCTTGGCTACCTCCTGATTGGGTTTATTGTTTCCTTCTGAGCTAAACCAGCTGCTGTGGTTCTAATAAGTGTGGATGAGAGTTGAGACAATTTAATGAGGTTCAGAGGTGAAATTATTGGGTATGAGTGGTGTGATCTAATCAGTGGATTGATCCACTTGAATGGACATACTGGGTGGTGGCTGGGCATGTGGGGTGTGACTGGAGGAGGGGGTCCCTGTGCTGTGCCGTGGGGTTTCTATCCTGTCTCTGGTGAGCAGAGCTCTCTCTGCTTCCTGGTACCGTGCCCTAAGTGGCTATCTTCCTGCAGGCCCTTCTGCCATTTTGTTCTGCCACCCACTGGGCCAGAGCCATGGAGTTGGCCAACCATGAGCCCAAATCAAAATTTGAACTGAACCTATGAAACTATGGGCCTAAATAAAAATTCTCCTTCTCTAAAATTGTACTTATAACTGAATTTTTTTTTATCAGACATTACTTAAGAGGCCAGGCTATGTATCAAGACTGTGCTTAAAAATGAAAAAAAAAAGGAAAGAAAATAATAAAATGAGAGAGGCTTACAACATGCAATAAAATGTCCCTTCTAATATGAATGAGAGTTAAGAATCTGTTTGGCCTGAAAAATGTCGGTTTTCATAATTCTGACAATATTTAAATATTTTTGTGGTTCAGCTGTGTGAATGTACTGCAGGGGTTGGGAGTGAGTTTCAGATATGTCCCCAAGGACTAGGATTAGAGATAGTTCTTCCTGGGTTATTGTGTTGATATATATTATGAAAGAAAGATGGAGAAGATGGGAGGGAGAGGGAGAGGGAGAGGGAGAGGGAGAGGGAGAGGGAGAGAGAGAGAGAGAGAGAGAGAGAGGGGAGAGAGAGAGAGAGAGAGAGAGAGAGAGAGAGAGAGAGAGAGAGAGAGAGAGAGAGAGAGCGCTAGGCAGACTCCAATAACTGAAGACGGGTCCCTGGGGATTTGGAAACCTTGGTGGAAGAATAGGGTGCTCTGATTCAGGAAACAGAGGGGAGAGCTCCAATCAACAAGGAATCTGAAACTTGAAGGGCTCAAATGGTAAGATCAGCTCAGTTATTCACTTGGACTGCTTATCAGGAGAATGGGGAAAATCCAAAGGAAATTTGCACTCTTAGAAAATTTGGTTGCTTCAAGGCTCAGAAAATGCAGAGAAGTTCATTCTGCCCAGAGGTGAATATTATTGGTACTCAGACATCAGCTCTCACGTCTCTGGAGAGATAAATTCTGCCCTGTGATATAGCAGCATGGGGCTCTGCCATGGCAGCCAGGGCCACTACTTCATCCCTTACATTCCTCACCATGGATGATGAGGAAGGGATTGAGGGACATGGGAATTCTAATAGAGAACTTTGTATCATCAAAAAGATGCTTTGGGAACTTCATGTAGGCATCAACTCGTGCAGTTAATGACATGAAAACGTAATGGAGAGAGTCAATGTTATTTTCGTGGATCACAGGCAGTGCAAATGCATCTACTGTGGTCCTTGCAATGAGTGGGCAGGCCTGGGTCCTCCTGAGGTGCCCTCTTTGGTTGGCCGATGGCCACCATCTTGTCCTGGGATTGCTTGGTATTCTCTCTCTTATTCAGTGTCCATGCTGATCTTTGGAAATTCATATCTCCTCTTTTGACATGAACATGATACAAATGAAGTGGTCCAACCACTAAATGCCTCTTTTTAGCTTAATTACCCACTGGGGACCCTGGTCCTGTGGGACAGATTTCAGTATAGGAAATGTCAGACAGGGAACTCCATTCAGCCACTACCAGTAACTTCATCTTCTCTCTGATAAATGTCTTAATGAAATTGACAGATTATCAGAGAGCTACATCATCTTATATGTCTTGGGTAAATCACTTGGTCAGTAGCAGTTAACCTTTAAATGTATGGCTGGTTTCATTTGGGGGACATTATGCTACATATTTCTCACTGCTTTGAGTGGACATAGGTTTACTTAATATAATTTCATTCTTAATTTCTTTGATATGATAGAACAAAATAAGGGGACCTAAATCACTGAGCCACATTCCCAGCCCTTTTCATATTTTATTTTGAGATAGAATCTTACTAACTTGCTTAGAATCTCACTAATATTTGAAGGAGCTTATCTCAACCACATGAAGGCCATTTATAGCAATCCCAAGGTCAATATGGTACTAAATGGAGAAAAACTAAAACAATTTCTTTCTAATTCAGGAACAATATAAGTGTGTCCACTGCCACCATTTTATTAAATATAGTCCTTGAAATATTAGCCAAAGTTATCAAACAAGAAAAGGAAATCAAAGGATACAAAAAGCAAAAAAAGAGAGGGCCAAGTATCTGTAATTGCTGATAATATTATCATATTCACAAAATAAAAAACTGCACCACAATAATTCTAGATATTATAAATGAGTTTATCAAAGAATCAAGATACAAGATAAACACATATTAAACTGATAGATTGCCTACACAGTTAATTCAGCAGGCAAAGAAATTCGGAAAACCATTCCATTCATAACAATCTAAAAAAATATTTTTGGAAATTATCTAACCTAGAAGTTAAAAGAGCCCTACAAGGAAATTCACAAAACATTGAAGAAAGAAATTGAAGAAAATCATAGAAGAACATTCCATGTTCTTGGATAGGCTGAATTGATATTGTAAAACTAGACATCCTTCCAAGAGCAATAAACAAATGCATAGCACTCCCTATGAAAATATGAACGGCATTTTCACTAAACTGGGAAAAATATTTCTAAATTCATTTGTAAGAATCAGAGAACCTGAGCAGGGAAAGAAATAGTAAGCAAGACTCTCAAAGCAGCAGACACCAAAATACCTGATCTGAAAAGGACACTACAGAGCTCTAGAGCAATCAGAGCATGGAAATTCCACCAATATGGGCATGAAGACCAAAAATAGAATAGAGGTCCCTGAGACAAATTTCCATGAGTATAGCTATCTGATGTTTGACATGTTGCCAAGAATATATTCTGGGGGATGAGAGATGCTTTACAAAATGGCACAGGTGAACTGGATAGCTATTGGTAGAAAAACAAAATAGGACCTGCATTCATCACCTTGCACAAAACCTGTATCAAAATTTTTCAAATATGTAGGAATTAGACAAAAGACCTAAAAACTTTCAGAAGAAATCCCAGGTCATAAATCCAATGGGCAGGTGTATTTTAGCTGGTGACAGGATCCTCAGTTGCCCTTGGTATAGATCCTATAGCAAGTGTCCTAATACTTTCAGAGTGATTGGCTGTGGTTGATCTAATGTGGTTGTTGACCCAGGGATAATTCAACTAGATCACTTGAAATAGCATTGATCTAAATTAAACAAAACAAAACAAAAAATCATAAGTTGGCAAGAGGCTAGCATTTGTATTATCATTATCATTTTTTGGTAATATATTCTTAAATTTAAACTTTGACTTGTTTGAGAGATGCCTTGTTACCTTGTATTTTAGGTAGAGATACCATAATCTAATTTGATTAGGCCACAGGGTACCATCTTTGATTTTAGATGTATCTGTGAGCATTCAACTAAAATGTTAGAGAAGTGATACAGAAACTCAAATAGATGTTTTGTTCTTTATCTTCCATTCAGCCATGGGGATCAAAGAGGAAATACACATTAGTGTTCTTGGAATCAATGGCAGGATTTGTGTGAGAGCCATACATAAAGATCAGTTATTTGGCCAAACTAAACCTTTTCCAATATCCATACCATTAGGTGAAGAACAGGATTTCCTAGAGAGCTCATCCCTGCCAACCAGGAAACACTGAGTAGACGGAAGATCTCAGGATGAAAACAATGGATTCATTGCCTGTCATGTCAAGTCACCAATGCGATATAAAGGGGCATCAAACTCCTTCTTTCCAGTACCCACCTCCCCTGACCTTCTGCAGAGCAGAAGACAGATCTCATCAAGATGAGGACCTTTCTCCTTGCTCTTGGATTCAGCCTGATCTGTGCTTCATCTCAGGTCGACCCAGCAGAGGTACCTGGATGGGCTGATGCAGGGGTTTTCTCTCTCTCTCTCTCTCTCTCTCTCTCTCTCTCTCTCCTTCTTTGTCTCTCTTCCCACATTTCTCAATTTATGTGACATGAGATTTTATGAGCATCTCATCCCACATACATCTATATTCATGATGGTAACCTTTGCTGGTAACCCAACTCTTTCTATGACGATCACATTCCTCTTTAAGTAAATAAATGTAAAAAAAAACTTAATCTGCCAAAGTACTATCTACTACTTACCATATATTTGCTGATATAGTTTAGTTGTTTCAAAGCCTCTCAATTTAATTCATGAATTAATACAATTCTACCTTGTGGAGAGCCGGGCTTGCATGGTGACCTCATTGTTGGGAGTCACCTGGCTCCAAAGACTAACTTTCCCATCCCCCAAGAAGAGCTGTCCAATGGTGAGCTCTGCTGGCTCATATGATCCTGCCGTCCAATGGTGAGCCCTGCTTGGTCACCTGATCCTTACCCACCAATCAGACAACCTCTGCTGGCTCACATGATCCTTATCCACCAATCAGAGCCCTGCTGGCTCACCTGATCCTTACTCACCAATCAGAGCCCTGCTGGCTCACATGATCCTTACCCACCCATCAGACTAGCCCTGCTGGCTCACCTGATCCTTACCCTCCAATCAGACTAGCCCTCCTGGCTCACCTGATCCTTACCCTCCAATCAAAAAGCACCCCATGCCAACTGTCAAACCACCCCTGGCTGTATAAATATGCACAGCTGTTCCTCAATAAATGGACATTTTTTTCCGACAGCAAGCCTTCATGTTTTTTTCACTCATGATTATATTTAATTTTTCTTCTGAACTAAACCAGCTGCCATGGTTATAATTAGTGTGAATGAGAGCAGAACAAGAGAAGCCCATAGCCATTCCCAGGGGATCTTTCATTTGCAGGTCACTGGGGACTGGCACACCATTCTCGTGGGAGCTGATGACTTAGAGAAGATTAGTGAATATGGAGAGATGAGGTTCCATTTCCGTCACTTAGATTGTAGTGAAGGAGGCAACAAGATCGACTTCCTCTGTACTCCAAGTAAGTGAAAATCATCCCCAGTGTAATGGAACAACGGGGATCACCTCTGACACAACAGAGGTCACTTCTGCACTCAAATCTGTGTTTGTGTCTGTGTCCCTGTTTGGAAAGAACTGTGTCCTGAATTCCCAGAAGATAGAGAGAGAGGACAGAGAGTGAGGAATTCAGATTTCAGAATTCACAGGAGCAGCAGCATTTATATGAGGGTTGGGGCTCTGATAATTAAGACAGGAAAAAATAAAGGTGTGTATATTAATGTCATGTGCATATGTATAGATTGATTAGGTGGACTATTATATGTTGGTAATATTAAGGATTTAAGATTGTTAATATAAATATTAGGTACATTGATAATGTATGCATGCCTATGCATAGAAATATTATGCACCTATAGTGTGTATACATGCATAGGAATGTGCATAATTTTTCTTGCCATCTTGAAGTGGGAGTCCCCTTGGAAACCGTCCACTGGCTACATGGTCAGACCTGCAGATCTCTATGGCTGTCCCAATGGCAGCGAGAGCTAAGGTTATGTGGTGGGTTCAGGTCAGTGATTATACAGCTGGACAATGTCCAGGAGTCTCTAACACAACCTAACCCATCCCACCCAGAGCTGGTAATTACCGAGGTTGAGAAACCGTACCATAAATCAACACGTCCCATATCATGGAGACATAGAATGCATGGAAGAGAGAAATCATGGATTGATTTTCCCATCTCAGTTACCTTCACACTTTTTCCCTTATTCAAGTGAAATATAAAGATGTTTTTCAAGAATAGATAAGCAAAACAGGCTTCTCTTGGTTTGTTTTCAAGGTCCAATGGGGAGTGTCAGAAGTTCTTAGTCAGATCATCAAAAGGCCCTTATGATATTTATGAAGCCGAATGTGAGTATTTGCTCTAAGGTGGACAGCGTGGCCCAATCCTTGAGGGGTATTCAGATTCGTAGTCTTGGTGGGCACACAAATCGGAGGGTGTGGACACTGGCCACCATTAGCAAACTTCTCCTTGATCATGAATCCTTGGAAATGCTGGTGAACTGGTGAGCACTGGAGTCTCCAGAGAGAGTTAGAATAATGTCCATATCATCTCAGGTTCCAAGTGGGATGTTGCTATTAATGATGAGTCAAAAGTCTTCCCTGTTTATATAGCCCATGGGTGTCTCTGCAGGGAGATCTGTTTAAAATGACCTTAAGTTACAATATTTATTCAAAATTAGCCTTCTTCTCTGACAGATATGATCATACCTGCTTTTTATTGAACAAACTAACTGAATATTAAGATGTGAAACAGACAACTATTTAGGATTTATGCTCTGAAAGTCTGAAATCCCAAATGTAAGAATGAGAATAGGGAAAATAACAGCAAAATATTTATACTAAATTCAACCTAATTTGAACTTCAGCTAAAAGCAACCCCCCAAAATAATACAGACTTCTAAATTTAGGCTTGAATATAAAAAAATTTGAAAAAAACTGCTTACCATGATTCTGCAGATCCTGCAACCAGGATCTTGGCTCTCAGGAATCCACTTACCATCCATGAATGCCTAGGTGATTCAAAGGATGGGGACGCTTTCCATGTTCAGATGGGGACATGGAATTGGTGGCCTCTCTCTGCAGCTTTTGTGCCTGATTCTAACACAGGACATGGGATGTTAGTGAAACAGAGATTATTCTGGACCAAAGGGTTCACAATAGTGTGTTGCCAGCAAGTCACACCAAAGTATTTTTTAAGAAAGGTGATAATTTAGAGTTTTGAAGTGTTTCTTTTTCTATCACAGACAAAGGGCAAAATTTCTTCAAAATTGAGTACTTCTCTGATGGTGTCATAGTATTTTACAATATACATGTGGATGGAGATGGCAAGGTTACCCATATGACTGTGCTTGCTGGCAAGTATAAGTGACATTTATCGTCTGAATCACAGCATAGTGATTCCTTTTTGTTTATTTATTTTTTTGTAGCTGGGATTTGAACCTAGGGCCTTGTGTATGGGAGGCAAGCACTCCACCAACTGAGCTGCAGCTCCATCCAGTATAGTAATTTCTTCTATGTTATAAGTTCAGGAGAGAAGTAGAAGTATATCTACCTATCTATTTTTATACCTAAAGATAGTGCTAGTACAGAGATGTTTCCCAGGATACAGTCCATTGAGTCAGGTGTACAGAGACATTGCCTTCCAGGAAATAGAGATACATTTTATAAAATGCCCTATTGAAAGTCACTCCTAAAATTTGCAAACCCTTAAAAATGAAGGAGGAGATTTCCTTCCTTCCTTCCTTCCTTCCTTCCTTTCTTCCTTCCTTTCTTTCTCTCTTTTTGTTTTTTTTTCTTTGCATTAGCAGAGATGAGCATGCTAATGTGCTATGTGGAAAATTCAGATCAATACCAACCCTCTTCTGCTATTGAATATTGGATGAAGGTCCAGAATACTGGGGCATAGACTCAAGAATATAGATACAGTTGAAATGAGAAGCCACAGTATAGAATAATTCCCAAAGCTTAGCCCCTGACAACACAAAAACATTAGGCAGGATTGAGTTCACACAATAAAGGGTCTTGAGTAACCTCAGGAGTCCTAAGAATTACAAAATGATATGATGTTCCATAAGTGGAATTTCTCCACGTTCCCATGTCACTCATAAATGACCTGGAAGTACTATTAATCAGAGCATGGAGGTGGTGGGATCAACTGGTCTACCTGAGACCCAGAGGATGCTTTCTAACAGAAACCTCTTCCACATTATCCCACATGAAACAGCTAAGGAAGACAGTCTGAGTGAAGAAGTTCAAAGGAAGTTTGAAGACCTGACAGTGTTCTTCCTGACATTTTGTTCTCTTAGGTATTTTTCTTTCCCTAATGATACTTCACATGTGTATCATTGAGCAAAATGGTCCCTCCTTCAGGCTGTTGACATGAGTATATGTGTTTAAAATATGGATCAAACAACACCCCTTTAGTTTTCAGAGAGGGGCTAATCAATTGGGAGACAGTAGGAGAGCTTTCTGTGAAGTCATGGAGAATGGAATAGTCGCAACATTAGTGAATTCCAGTGTGAAAAAAGTATCCTGCTTTGGAAAATCTCCAATAACCCTAGAAGAGATTTCTCAAAGACTGCAGTTATGCAGGAGGGGAACTAGGGGTTGAACCCAGGGATTCTCTACCCATGTGTTACATCTCCATCCAATCTTATTCTTTATTCTGACACAGCAGTTAAGATTCAGAAACTCACTTTGATCTAGAGGTCCTCCCCCCGCAGCCTGCTGAGTCCCAGGGATTACAACCATGCACCATTGCTCTAAGCACAAAATTTTTAATTTGTTGCACACATGCACATGGCCCTAGAATGTCTCAAAGCAAGAAGTGACCTTGCAAATGTAAATTTCCCTATAAAAATGATCCCTGTAGAACCCATACATGAACAGAGAAGATCCATAGAGAAGAGCTGTGTGTGAGCAGTCCTGCACTCCAGTACCCAGGAGTGGAATTTTTCTTTTCATTCAAACACTCCCCAATATCATGCAACTGAAACCAGCTTGGCCATATTTTGATTTTTTCTTTTAAATAATCACAGATCCTAATGAGATCAGGAGAGTTTGCAACATCATTATCTAAAGGACTTCAGAATCTTCTATATGAAGACAAAATACTCCCTTTCTTTAAAATTATGATTTCATCATTTCAAGTAAGGTGCAAACTCTGTCTTAGAGAATTCCTGCCTGTTCTCTTCAATATATTCCCTGCTATTCCTGTATTACTAATTGATTAATAAATTTGATCTTATATGCTCAAATATGAGTCTTTGGAGAAGTTAATGAGGATTTAAATGATCAGAAATATCTACTTCACTGTACCTATTAAAAATCAGGATCTATAAGGAAACAGGAAGTCATTTTAGTTAAGGAGGATTGCATGATGGCTGACTTCACATGACGATAGAGGAAGGGATGGGCTTTGATATCACAGGTGTGGTGTATTGGGATGAGATATGAGGTGTCCCTCCAAAGCTCCTCTATGAGATCATGCAAGAATAGTCAGAGATGAGATGATAAGATGTGAATGTTGTAACCTAATAAATGGATTAATCTACCTGAAGGGACTTACTGGGTGCTGACTCTAGGCAGGTAATGCTCAAGTACGGCTGAAGGAGGTGGTCCCTGGGTTGTGCCTTTGGGGTTTATATTTTGTCCCTGGTGAGCAGAGATCTCTCTGCTTCCTGGTGCCCTGTCCTGAGCTGCTCTCCTCCTCCAGGCCCTTTGCCATTTTGTTCTGCCTCCCCTTGGCCCAGAGCCATGGAATTGGCCAACCATAGTTTGAACTTATGAAACCCTGAGCCCAGATAATCTTTTCCTCCTCTAAAAACTGTTCTAGTAAGGAATTGCATCACAACAGTAAGACAGCTGAGTAAATTCACTGATGCAGTGAATTTTTTTTAATCAGATATTTCATGATTGGCCAGGCTTCATGTCCAGACTGCTAAACAAAAAAGAGAAAGAAACATCATGGTAGAGACTGAGAGTGTGTAAAGCAAATGTCTACCTGACATGGTAGACGGTAGGAACCCCATTAGTCAGAATCCTCCTAGTTTCAGACAATAATCAGATCTTTAAGTGTTTGAGCTGCAAGGTGGTGTCCCAGGGTGTCTGGGCTGAGAATGAGAAATGTCCTGAACACTAATATTGAGAGAGTGTCCTGCCTAGAGCAATATTTCCCATATTTCTCAGGACTGTGATTCTTAGTCATCGACGTGGGAGAGACAGGTGACATCTGACATGGGGCCAGGGCACAAGGAGATCACCAAGGAAAGTCTCCATTTGCAGACTTGGACACATAATTCAGAGTCCAAGGACTGCAGAAGGCCTCATTATGATCAAAGAACCATCATCAGAAGGTGCTGGCATATGTCATTGTCCCTTAGGAGGTGGAAAAATGCTAATGAGCAGAAAAAGAACATTGTCCCTTTGAGGAAAGTCTCCCTTTAGGAAATGCCCCTTCCTAAGACAGATGCCTTGGAGGAGCAGGGAGGTGGGTATTGCCAAAACTACAGGAGGACAGTCAGCAGAGGCAGCTCCAGACAGATGACATGTGTGCAGACAGGTGCCTGGGGACTTGGAAACCACAGGCTGTGAATCCAGGAAACACAGACCAGGACAGGAATCACCTCCAGCTAGATATGAAGTCTCAGGGCTCTGAATGCATGTTTAGCAGACCTCAGGACCCATGGGCACAGCCTGTGGGTGGTTTTATTCAGGTGTTTAAAGGAACTGAACAACAAGGATTGACGTCTATCCTCTGCATTCTCAGAAACACACAGTTGAAACCATAGTAATTAAAAAAATAACACATTTTA
The DNA here is from genome assembly GCF_964194105.1 of Spermophilus citellus. Lineage (NCBI taxonomy): Eukaryota > Metazoa > Chordata > Mammalia > Rodentia > Sciuridae > Spermophilus > Spermophilus citellus. Next base: position 2,815,615 of record NC_138190.1, read on the forward strand.
CAAGAAAATTTTAAAAAGGAATGGACTTCACTGGCTGCTTATTAAAGAGGACAGCAGTCCTGCCGATTTAGTTCAGACCAAAAATTATAGAAAAAGATTTTCAACATGACAAGTATTTCACGAACTCCATGTAGGAGAATTCCCGATGACCCTGTGGGGGTACACTATGTTCAAATGTGCAAAAATGTAAAGTGTCAGAATAGTCTTGGAAACAGCAGAAAGATGACCACACAAATATAAAATGATCAATTCCTTTTACATCCTCCAATTTATCATACCCAGTGGTGAGATGATCCAGGACTGTAATTCCAGGTACTCAAGAGACTGAGGCAAAAGGATCATAAGTTCAATGCTAGCCTCAGAAAGTTAGCAATACCCTGTCTCCAAATTAAAATAAATAAATAAATAAATAAAAGATAAAATATATAGTGGTGTATCTCAGTTGTAGGAAAATCTTGTGCTCAATCCCCATTCCTGAAAAAAAAAAAGAATATATATACATACATTTTTGTGTATATTTGTTTATTTTTACATGTATAAATATTCACATATAAAAATGAATAAATATAAATATATACATATATATTTTTTGAGAGAGAGTCCAGAGATGATACATCAATAGTATAACATAGTCAAGTGGAGAAATAGAAAAGACTTTATACAGCAAAATTATTCTTCAAAATGTGGGTCCCTGTTGGAAAACAAAAAACAAAAAAACCTTCCCTAAATAGATAAAAAGTAAATAAACAATTCAGGAATTTGAAACCTCAAGGGCTCCATGGGTAGGGTCAACTGAGTCAGTACCCAGGACAGCACATTGGCGGGGTGGGGGGAAGCCACAGGAAATGTGAACCCTAGAAGACGTGGGAGGTAGAGGGCTGAGAGCAGGCAGAGGAGAGCTTTGCCCAGAGGTGAAGGTCATTGGACCCAGAGGTGCCCACTCAGAGGTCAGCCCTCAGGGCTGTGGGAAGACACACCCAGCCCTATAAGCCAGCAGAGTGGGGCTGTGTCATGGCAGCTCCAGCCACTAACTCATCCCACACAGTCGTCACAGTAGGTAAAGATGAAGGGTTTGAAGGACATGAACATTTTAATTTAAAAACTCTCAATCATCAAAAAGAAACTTGCTGAACTTCATGTGGGTATCCACTGGTCTTATCAATGCCATGAAAACATAATGGTGTGAGTCAGTGATCATTTCATGGATCACAGATGATGGGAAAGTGTCCATCTGTGACTATTCCAGTGAGTGGGCAGCCCTGGCTCCTCTGAAGCTCCATCGTTGACTGGCACATGGCCGCCATCTTGTCCTGGGCTCACATGGTTCTCTCTCTTCTCCACCATCCATGCTGCTCCTTGGAAGTTCACATTTCCTCTTTTTATATGGACATGATCCATACTGAGTTAGTACACACTCCAAGTACCTCATTATGGCTAAGTTATCCATTGGAGACACTAGTCCTGGGGGGCAGATTTCAACATAGGAATTGGCCAACAAAGAACTCAATTCTGCCCATGTCAGAAACTCCACCTTCTCTCTAATAAAGGGCTTAATTACATTGATTGACTATCAGAGAGCTACATCATCTTCTATCTCTTGGGTAACTCACTGGGCCAGAATGAGTTAACCTTTCATTGTATGGCTGGTTTCACTTGAGTAATATTAGGCTACATGTTTTTATATGCTTTGGATGGACACAGGTTTTCACAATGTTTTGATTATTATGAATATTTTTTTGTTCTCAGGGATCAAAACAAGAGGAGCTTAACCACTGAGCCACATTATTAGCACTTTTTATATTTAATTTTGACAGAGAGTCTCATTAATGTGCTAGAGTCTCACTACTAATTGAAGTAACCTACGTCAATGACATAAAGGGCATTTATTATAAACCACAGGTAAATATCATACTTAATGGAGAAACAAAACTGAAAGAATTTCCCTTTAATTTGAAAACCACAAAAGAGTGTTTACTTTTACTAATCCTATTTGATATAATCCTTGAAACATGAGCCATTGTGACTAGGCAAGAAAAATAATAAAAGGGTATAAATAAAAAAAGAAATCCAAATACCTCTGATTAGTGATGGTTTTATCATACTTACAAGATGCAAGAAAACCATATGAATTCTTGTAGAATTTTTAAATGAGTTTAGCAAAGAAAATCATATAAAATCAACATATAGAAACTAATAGATGTCCTATACTGCCACAGTAATTCAGCATGCAAAAATTTGGAAAACCTTTAATTCTCAATGACCTAAAAAATTTAAATACTTGAAAATTATCTAAACAAGTAGATAGAAGAGCTGTACAATGAAATTCAGTGAACACCAGAAAAAGAAAATGAAGAAGTCCATAGAAAATTGCAGGACGACTCATGTTCTTGGATAGGCAAAATTAATATTGTAAAAATGTCCATTCTACTAAAAGCAATGTACAGATTCAGAGCATTCCCCAGGAAAATAAAAATGACACTTATCCCAGAATTGGAAATAAAAAGTTTTAAATGCATTTGGAAGAATAAGAGACCCAGAGCAAGAAAAGAAATAATAAGTAAGAGTGTCAAAAGGGAGGTAAAAATATACCTGATATGAAAATATACTACAGAGCAGTACAGTAAACAGAGCCTGGGAATTCCCCCAATATGAGCATGAAGACCTCAGAAATAGAACAGAGGACACTGAGACAAAGTCACATGAGTCTAGGCATCTGATGTCTGACATGTTGACAGAAATACGTTCTTGGGAAAGTCAGACTTGTCAGGAGGGAAACTGGATAGGTATTTGTAGAAAAATAAAATAGGACTCCTGTCCCTCACCCTGCACAAAACTCATATCAAATTGGTACAAAAATGTAGGAAATAGACAAGAGACTTCCAAACTTCCAGAAGAAATCTAGGGTCAAAATTCCAAAATACAGGATCCTCCCAGGTGCCATTGGTGTAGATCCTATAGCAAGTGCCCTGATTCTCTCATTGTGATTGGCTGTGGTTGATCTATGTTTTTTTTTTTTTTTTGACCCAAGGGGAATTCAACTGGATAACTTGAAGGAAGATGAATCTCAATTTTATATATATATATATATATATATATATATATATATATATATATATATATATATTTGACAAGAAGCCAGATTTGAATTATTGTTATTATTACCTTTTTAGTAATATCTTCTAAAATTTAGCATGGACTTGTTTGAGAGATGCCTTGTTACCTTGCATTTGAGGTCGAGATACCTTAGAATAATTTGGTTAGGCCACAGGGTACCATCTTTGATTTTAGATGTAACTTTAAGCATTCAACCCAAATGTTAAAGAACTGATACAGGAGACTGAATAGATGTTTTGTCCTTGATTTTCCATGACAGCCATCAAAATCAAAGAGGAAATACACATTACTGCCCTTGGAGTCAATGACAGGCTTTGTGCATGAGTGTTATATAAAGGGCAATTATCTGATTGAACTTAAGCTTCTGCTAATATTAATCTCATTAGTTAAATAACAGAAGGTCCTGGATGGCCCATCCAAGCCAATCAGGAAACACTGAGAAGACGGAAGTTTCAGGATGAAAAACAATGGATCCATTGCTGCTCATGCCAAGCATCAATACTATATAAAGAGGATTAAATCTTGTTCTCTTCAATCGCTCATCTACCTTGATCTCCTGAAGGACAGGAAGACAGATCTCATCAAGATGAAGATCTTTCTGCTGGTTCTCGGATTCGCTCTGATCTGTGTTTCATCCCAGGTCGACCCAGCAGAGGTACCTGGATGGGCTGATCTTGGGGGTGATTTCTTCCTGGCTCCTTCTTTCTCTCTTTCTCCCCAAATTTCTCAATTTAGAGTGACATGGGATTTTAGGAGCATCTCAGTCCACATACATCTATAATCATGAGATGATCCTTCTCTACTTCTGAATTCCTACTCTTTCTGTGACTATCACATTCCTCCTGAAGTAAGTAAGTTAATGAAAAGTTAAGGTGCCACAGTGTCACCTACTAGATCCCATACATTTGGTGCTGATGTTTAGCTGTTTCAGAGCCTCCCAATCCCATGCTCCCTCTCAGATTCTGACCTTATCAATGGGATTCTTCCTCTGGAGAGCAGAGCTTGCTTGGCTACCTCCTGATTGGGTTTGTTGTTTTCTTCTGAGCTAAATCAGCTGCCTTGGTTCTAATAAGTGTGGATGAGAGATGAGGAGGAGGAGCCAGTAGCCATTCCCAGGGGACCTTTCCTTTGCAGATCACTGGGGACTGGCACACCATTCTCATGGGAGCAGATAACCTAGAGAAGATTAGTGAAGATGCAGATATGAGAGTCCGTTTCCGTCACCTTGAATGTATTGATGCATGTGAGAAGTTAGCCGTCACCTTCTACGTTAAGTAAGTGAAAATTGTCCCCATGTTGAGGAACTAAATAGTTCACTTCTGACACGTGGGCTGGGCTCCAATCCATGGTGAGACGTCTTGACGATGCTCACAGAATGGAGTCTTCTGACCCCTCTCATGGATGTGTGTTCTTCATTGTGTGGAAGCTGGACATCAACAGGAGCACCCTAGAGAATCACCACTATTGGTGTTTTCTTGAAGGAGATTGTGGTTTTAAGATCCTGTTGAACCATATCCCTTAACATAGAGACCCAAAGACAGTGAGCAAAGACTCTTCCTTGGAATCCACAGCTGACTGCAAGGGTCCATCAGACCCCAGAATGTGTGTGTGGACTCTTTCCATTTTCTGTGTATTGCCAATAGATTGCATCCATTGGCTTTAAGAATGAATTCAAAAGAGCAGGATGTACACATTAATCCATGTCAATCATGATTCTCCAGCTGACATTTTCTATGATGATATTGAATATTTGTAAGATGATTAGGATTATTTGGATATTGGGATAGTGTGGCAAAAATTTAAAATCTCTATAAAATATAACATATAGGTGTATATAGAATGTCTCATCTTCATGATTCCAATTGAAATCATTGCACATAAGAATGACTCAGTGGTTAATCCAATGACAAAGTGTGTATAAATAAACTGCTATTACGGTCCTTGAAATAAAAACATAAATATGACAGTTACATCACAAAAGACTTGAATATTTGTTAACCAAGACCCAGGAGAAAATAAAAATGAAAACTAGTTCATAGGAAGCAGAGTCTGTTATGTTTCAGAACATGATATTCAACACCAATTGGTCATTGAAGTTTTCAAATGTGCATCTCTTACCATGCTAATGCCCCCCCCCAATAAAATAACAAAATTGAAAAGACGATATGCCACCCATATACCTCCTGTTAACACGATTATTGGTGAAGTTGAAGGTGAGTTGAAGTTTGCGATATCAGTATTGGGTCTTCTTCAAGCCCAACAAAAAGATTTTTGCAAGAATAGATGAGGAAAAAGGGACCTTCGCTTGGTTTGTTTTTAAGGTCCAATGGGGAGTGTCAGAAGTTCTCAGTGGTTGCTACAAAAGGACCTCATGATGTTTATGAAGCTGAGTGTGAGTATTTGCTCTAATATTGATTGGATGACCCAAGCCTTGAGGGGTGTTCAGATTCATGGTCTTGGTGGGCACTCACATTGGGGACTGGACACTGGCCACCATTAGCAAACTTCTCTTTGCTCATGCAACCTTGGAAATTCTGGTCAACTGGTGAGCATTGGAGTCCCCAGAGAGAGTTAGAATAAGGTCCATATTATCCTAGGTTCCCAAGTGGGATGTTGGTATCAATGGTGAGTTACAAGGGTTCCTGGTTTATATAGCTCATGGGGTTTTCTGCATGGAGAGCTGTTTTAAAAGACCTTAAATATCACCTATATTCCTGCAAAATTAGCCTTGTTCTCTGTCAGATATAATCACACCTGCTTTTCATTCAACAAATGACCTGAATATTAAAAAGATGTGTAATAGACACACTATCAAGGATTCATAATCTGACAGTCTGAAACCCCAAATGTAAGAATGACAATAGTGAAAATAACAGCAAAATATTTACACTAAATTCAACCTAGTTTAAACTTCAGCTAAAATAACCCCCAAAATAATAGACTTCTATATTTTTGCTTTAACATAACAAATTTTCAAAGTCACAACCTATAATATTAAAAGACATTAGATGGACACAAAAATGTCCAATGTGGTATTCTAGTCTAGATCATAGAAGCTTTATTTCTCATTGGAATATGAATATACAGCAATATGTTTCAATAAGGTACAATTATATTTTAATATGCATATATTTGCATATTTATACATATATATATATTTATGTATTGAAAAAAATAGAAGGTGACATTTTTATAACATGAACATATGTATAAATATGTGTGTGTGTATAAATATATACAGAGAGAGAGAGAGAGAGAGTAAGAGAGAGAGAGAGAGAGATCTAGCTGTTTCTATGCTTCAAGTTCAATGTGATGTTTTCATTCAACATGGGTGGAATTACATGATAATATTGCTTAGACTGGATAACTGAGTCATAAAATTAGTAAGGATTTGAAAATTTACTTCTGTGGGATGATTTAGAGAGTGCGAGCTCTCCACATACCATGATTATGCAGATCCTGTAACCAGGATCTTGGCTCTCAGGATACCAATTGCCATCCATGAATGCCTAGGCAATTCCAAGGTCAGGACTCTTTACCATGTTCAGATGGGGACATGAAATTGTTGGCCTCTCTCTGCAGCTTCTGTGCCTAATTCTAACACAGTACGTGGATCTTTAGTGAAAGAGAGATTGTTGGGGAAAAAAGGGCCCATGATACTGTGTTTCCAGCAACTCACACCAAATGATTTTTGTAAGAAAGGTGGTAATTTAGAGTTTTTGAAGTGTTTCTTTTTCAATGACAGACGCAGGGCAAAATTTCTTCCAAATCGAGTACTTCTCCAATGGTATCATAATATTTTATAATAAACATGTGGATGGAAATGGCAAGGTTACTCATATGACCGCTGTTGGTGGTAAGTATAAGTAACATGTGCCCTTTGAAGCACAGCAAAGTAATTTCTTTCTTAATTTTTTTAAAAGTTGAATTCAGATTATATGCCTATACTTGTGAATATGCAATGCTGAATCCAATCTTATGGAAACTTATAAAGCACCAACGAACAATATGGAAAAATACTTATGTATATATAAATTCAAATTTAGTTCTCTCATTTCAGTATTAATGTCTATACTGATCTCCACCATCAACCCTTCATCTTATCAAAATTGTTTGAATACTTTCAAAACTTAAAGTTACCATTCTTTAAATAAATACTCAAGAACACCTCATCATATACGTTGCTCCAATACTGCCAGTGATAAAATTTTTGCATCTTGTCTCAGAGAAAAGAAAATATAATTTGAACCTTTGAGGTCTTAGATTCACCTTTGAAATTGATGCAGCTTGAAACTTATTTTATCAAAGATTGAGGAAAGATTTTCTTTTTTTGCTTGTTTTTTTGTTTTTGTTTTATTTTGTTTTTTTTTTTTTGCTTTGCAGCAGAGATGACCATGCTAATGTGCTAGGTGAAAACTTCAGATCAATTCTTCCCCTCTTCTGATATTGAATACTGGATGAATGATCCAGAATATGGGGACATAAACTCTAGAATTTAGGCAGAGTTGAAATGAGAAGCCACAGTACAGAATGTTTCCCAAAGCTTAGGTCTTGGAGGTGTTCGGGAAAATGAAAATAATAACAGGCAGGTTTGAATTCACACAATAAAGGGTCTTGAATGTCCTCAGTAGTCCTAAGAATTACAAGATGATATGATTTCCATAAGTGGAATTTACCCACATTCCCATGTCACCCCTAAATGACCCGGAAGTACTCTTAGTTGGTGGGATCAACTGGTCTACCTGGGCCCCAGAGGACGCTTTCTAACAGAAACCTCTTCCATGTTATCCCCCATGAAACACAGCTAAGGAAGACAGTCTGAGTGAAGAGCATAAGAAGAAGTTTGAAGAGGTGACAGTGGCATCCAGGATTCCAAAGGAGAACATAAGAAATATTATTGAAACTGGTAAAGTCACTTTCCCTGTTCCTGTAGTAATCTGAAATGAACCAGAGGAGAGGGAGCTTCATTCATATCTTCCATTTGGAAAGCTCAAATCATTACACATTGAGCAACCCCAGTGATCTAGATTTATCTTCCCTTCTCTTTCACAGACGACTGTCCTGCTGCCTAAGGACCTTGCCTGATGAGCAGACACTTGAGGTTTGTACATTCTGACATTTTGTTTGGTTAGGTATTTTTTCCCTTATGATACTTGGCATAGGTATGAATGAGTGAAATGTTCTCTCCTTAAGTGTGTTGAATGACTACATGCATTTAAAACATGGATCAAACAACACCCCTTTAGTTTTCAGAGTGTGACCTTTTATTGGGAGCCAGTGGGACAGCATTTTGAGAAGCCATGGACAATGGACTAGTATTAACATTGGTGAATACATCACCTTGCAATGTTCAAATCTTCAACATCCCTAAAGGAGATTTCTCAAAGACTTTCAGATTTTGAAGGGAAAAGTACCAGAGATTTAATCCAGGAAGAATCTACCACTCAGTCACATCTCTACCCCATCTTATTCTTTATTTTGATATGGCCTCTAAGACACAGAAGCTGGACTTGAACTTGAGATCCTCCTGCACTTGATATAGTCTCTGAGTCCTCGGATTCGAGGCATACACCATTGCTCCTGGCACACACACAAAAAAAGTTAAATTGTTGCACACATGCACATGCACCTTAGGATCCCTCAAAGCAAGAGGTGACCTTGCAAGCATAGGTTTCTTATGAAAGTGACCCCTGTAGAACCCATACATGAACATATAAGTTTGGAGAAAAGAGTTGCATGTGAGCGTTCCTGCACTCCACTACGCAGGATTGGATTTTTCCTTTGCATTCTAACACTCCCCAATATGATATCATTAAGATCGGCTTGGCCATATTTTACTTTGTTTTTCTTTTGAATCCTACAGGTCCCAATGAGATCGGAATGTTTGCAACATCATCTTCTCAAGGGCTCAGGAATCATCTCTATGAAGATAAAATGCCCTTCTTTTATTAAAATTCTAATTTCTTCTATTCTGTAAATTTGCAAACCCTGTCTTAGGATTACCCGTCATTTCTCTTCTATATCATTCCTGCTATTTCTGTATTCCTAATTGATTAATAAATTTGATCTTATATGCAGAAACATGTGTCTTTGGATAAGTTTATGACAATTTCAATTCACAGAAATATCTACTCTGATGCAATATCCAACAGTGGGTCTACACGTGACAGGAGACCATTTTAGTTAAGGATGATTATGCAATTGGGCAATGTATCATGAGTACAGAGGAAGAGATGGGCTGTAACATCACACATGCATGAGTGTCTTCTTGTTTAGGTATGAAGGGACCCAAAAAATCAAGTGAGACAACGAAATGATGTTCAGAGATGAAATGATTGGGTATGAGAGGTGTGACCTAATCAGTAGATTATCCACTTGAGTGGACTAACTGGGTGGTTCACGTTTCATCTTTTAACATGGACATAATCCAAATGAAATGATCCAAATACCAAGCACCTCATTTTGGTTTAATGACCCACTGAGGACCCTGGTCCTGTGGGACAGATTTCAGATTCTTGGATATTATCTAAACAAGAAGTTAAAAGAGCCCTACAAGGAAATTCACAGAAGATTGAAGAAAGAAATTGAAGAAAACCATAGAAGAAGAACATTCCATGTTCTTGGAGGCAGAATTAATATTGCAAAACTAGACATCCTACAAACAACAATAAAAAAAATTCATAGCACTCCCGGTGAAAATATGAATTGCCGCAGTCTGGCTGGGCACAATTCACCAGCCACTTGTCAAGCTGAAATGCACTTTATTTTTAGAACACACACACACACAGCACCACACAGCTCTTGAGGAATTCCCTCAGAGCCCAACTGCCACCACCGGCTTCCCACAAGCCTCTCAGCCCTCCCACTCCTCCTGCTCTTGATGCCGATTGGCTGGGTCACGTGGGCGGAGCCAAAAGAGTCCCCCAATGAGCAGCTCCGTGGTCTGAAAGGGTAGGGAAACAGCCCAATGAGCATCACCACAGAGGAGCCAATCAGCTGGCAGCTGGAATTTTGCTGGGGCCCCTTTGGCTGTGGCTCTCAACAATGAATGACATTTTAAACTACACTAGAAAAAATATTTTTAAATGCATTTGTAAGAATCAGAGAACCTGAGCAGGGTAAGAAATAATAATTAAGATTATTAAAGCAGAAGAAACCAAAATACCTGATCTGAAAAGGACAGTACTGAGGTATAGAGCAAACAGAGCATGGAAGTTCCACTAATATGGGCATAAAGACCAAAAACATAATAAAGGACACTGAGACAAATTCCTATGAGTATAGTATCTAGTGTTTTACACGTTGCCAAGAATATATTCTGGGGGATGAGAGATGCTTTACAAAATGGCGCAGGTGAACTGGATAGCTGTTGGTAGAAAACTAAAATAGGGCCCGTATTCCTCACCCTGCACAAAACCTATATCAAAATTGTTCAAATATGTAGAAATTAGACAAAAGACTTAAAATCTTCCAGAAGAAATCCCAGGTCATATATCCAATATACAGGTGTATTTTAGCTGGTGACAGGATCCTCACAATTGCCCTTGGTATAGATCCTATAGCAAGTGTCCTAATACTTTCAGAGTGATTGGCTGTGGTGGATCTAATGTGATTGTTGACCCAAGGATAATTCAACTGGATCACTTGAAAGAGCATGGATCTAAATAAAATAGAACAAAACAAAACAAAAAATCATAAATTGGCATGAGGCTAGCATTTGTATGATTATTATCATTTTTTTTGTAATATCTTCTTAAATTTAAACTTGGACTTGTTTGAGAGATGCCTTGTTACCTTGTATTTGAGGTAGAGATACCATAATATAATTTGATTAGGCCACAGGGTACCATCTTTGATTTTAGATGTATCTGTGAGCATTCAACTAAAATGTTAGAGGTGATACAGGAACTTGAATAGATACTTTGTTCTTTATCTTCCCTTCAGCCTTGGGGATCAAAGAGGAAATAAACATTACTATCCTTGGAAACAATGACAGTCTTTGTGCGAGAGCCATACATAAATGTCAATTATTTGGCCAAAGTAAAGCTTTCCCAATATCCATAGCATTAGGTGAAGAACAGGATTTCCTAGAGAGCTCATCCCTGCCAACCAGGAAACACTGAGCAGACAGAAGATCTCAGGATGAAAACAATGGATTCATTGCCTGTCATGTCAAGTCACCAATGTGATATAAAGGGGCATCAAACTCGTTCTGTCCAGTACCAACCTCCGCTGAGCTTATGCAGAGTGGAAGACAGATCTCATCAAGATGAGGACCTTTCTTCTGGCTCTTGGATTCAGCCTGATTTGTGCTTCATCCCAGATAGACCCAGCAGAGGTACCTGGATGGGCTAATCTTGGGGTGATCTCAATCTCTCTCTCTCTCTCTCTCTCTCTCGCTCGCTCGCTCGCTTGCTCGCTCTCTCCTCCTTTCTTTCTCTCTCTCTCTCTTTCTTTCTCAATTTTATGTGACATGAGATTTTATGAGCATCTCATTCCTCATACATCTATATTCATGATATTAACCTTCCCTGTTCATGTAATTAAACTCTTTCTATGACTACCACATTCCTCTTTAAGTAAATAAATGTAAAAAAATTAATCTGCCAAAATGCTTTCTACTATTTGCCATATATTTGCTGATATTGCTTAGTGTCTGAGCCTCTCAATTCCATTCTTCTGTGGGAATCTGATTTGTGACTTTAGCTGATACAGTTCTAACTTGTGGAGAGCAGAGCTTGCATGGCGACCTCTTGACTGGATTTAGTTTTTCTTCTGAGCTAAACCAGCTGCAATGGTTATAAATAGTGTGGATGAGAGAAGAACCAGAGGAGCCCATAGCCATTCCCAGGGGACCTTTTCTTTGCAGGTCACTGGGGACTGGCACACCATTCTTGTGGGAGCTGATGACTTAGAGAAGATTAGTGAATATGGAGAAATGAGGTTCCATTTCCGTCACTTAGATTGTAGTGATGGAGGCAACAAGATCGACTTCCTCTTGTACTCCAAGTAAGTGAAAATCGTCCCCAGTGTAATGGAAAAAAGGGGGTCACCTCTGACACAACAGAGGTCACTTCTGTGCTGAATTCTGTGTTTGTGTCTGTGTCTCTGCTTGGAAAAAATTGTATCCTGAAATCCCAGAAGATAGAGAGAGAGGAGGGAGTGTTAGGAATTTAGATTTCAGAATTCACAGGAGCAGCAGCATTTATATGAGAGGTGAGACTCTGATAATTAAGACAGGAAAAAATAAACGTATGTATATTAATGTCATGTGCATATATAGAGATTACTTAGGTGAAATATTGGTAATATTAAGGATTTAAGATTGTTAATATAATTTTAGGTACGTCTATAATGTATGCATGCCTATGCATAGAAATATTATGCACCTATAGTATGTATACATGCATAGGAATGTGCATCCATTTTCTTGTCATCCTGAAGTGGGTGTCTCCTTGCAAACCCCTCCACTGGCTACGTGGTCAGACCTGCAGATCTCTGGCTGTCCCAATGGCAGTGAGAGCTAAGATTATGTTTTGGGTTCAGCCCAGTGATTATGAAGCTGGACAATGTCCAGGAGTCTCTAACACAACCTATCTCATCCCACCCAGAGCTGGTAATTGAGAAGGTTGAGAAACCCTGCCATAGATCATCCAAAAACATCCCATAACATGGAGACATTCAATGCATGGAAGAGTGACATCATCGGTGGATTTTCCCATCTCAGTTGTCTTCTTACCCATTCCCTTATTCAAGTGAAATATGAAGATTTTTGCAAGAATAGATAAGCAAAAATGGGCTTCTCTTGGTTTGTTTTCAAGGTCCAATGGGGAGTGTCAGAAGTTCTTAGTTAGATCATCAAAAGGCCCTCATGATATTTACGAAGCTGAATGTGAGTATTTGCTCTAAGGTGGACAGCGTGGCCCAATCATTGAGGGGTGTTCAGATTCGTGGTCTTGATGGGCACGCACATTGGAGGGTGTGGACACTGGCCACCATTAGCAAACTTCTCCTTGATCATGAATCCTTGGAAATGCTGGTGAACTGGTGAGCATTGGAGTCACCAGAGAGAATTAGAATAAGGTCCATATTATCTCAGGTTCCCAAGTGGGATGTTGGTACTAATGATGAGTCAGAAGGGTTCCCTGTATATATAGCTCATGGGGGTCTCTGCATGGAGAGCTGTTTAAAATGACCTTAAGTTACAACATTTTTTCAGTATTAGCCTTCTTCTTTGACAGATATGATCACACCTGCTTTTTATTGAACAAACAATCTGAATATTAAAAGATGTGGAATAGACTCACTATCAATGATTTATGCTCTGACAGTCTGAAACCCCAAATGTAAGAATGAGAATAGTGAAAATAACAGCAAAATATTTATACTAAATTCAACCTAATTTGACCTTCAGCTAAAAGCAACCCCCTAAAATAATACAGACTTCTATATTTAGGCTTGAAAATAACAAATTTTGAAAAATACTTCCTACCATGATTCTGCAGATCCTGAAACCAGGATCATGGCTCTGAAGACACCACTTACCATCTATGACTGACTATGTGATTCAAAGGACAAGAGACCCTTTACCATGTTCAGATGGGGACATGGAAATCTTGGCCTCTCTCTGCAGCATCTGTGCCTGATTCTAACATAGGACGTGGAACATTAGTGAAACAGAGATTATTCTGGACAAAGGGTTCACAATAGTGTGTTGCCAGCAACTCACACCCAAGAATTTTTAAAGAAAGGTGATAATTTAGAGTTTTGAAGTGTTTCTTTTTCTATCACAGACAAAGGGCAAAATTTCTTCAAAGTCGTGTACTTCTCTGATGGTGTCATAGTATTTTACAATATAAATGTGGATGGAGACGGAAAGATTACCCATATGACTGTGCTTGCTGGTAAGTATAAGTGACATTTATCGTCTGAAACACAGCATAGTGATTTCTTTTTCTTTCTTTGTATAGCTGGGATTTGAACCCAGGGCTTGTGAGGCAAGCAGTCTCCCAACTGAGCTATTGCCCCAGCTCCTATAATAAGTTCAAGAGAGATGTATGAGCATATATGTACCTTTATAAGTAAAGCTAGTACTAGTACAGAAATGTGTTCCCATATTAGGGTCCATTGAGTGAGGTGTACTGAGATATTGCCTTCCAGGAAGTAGAAACACATTTCCTATGATGCCCTACTGCAAGGCACTCATAAAACTTTCAAACCCTTAAAAATGAATGAGGAGATTATCTCTTTCTTTTGTTCTCTCCTTTCTTTTTGCATTAGCACAGATGAGTAGGCTAATGTGCTAAGTGGAAAGCTCAGATCAACACCACTACTCTTGTGCTATTGAATATTGGATGAAAGATCCAGAATCCTGGGGCATAGATTCTAGAATGTAGACACAGTTTAAAGGAGAAGGCACAGTATAGAATCATTTTCAAAGCTCAGCCCCTGATAATGCAAAAAACATTAGGCAGGATTGAGTTCACACAATAAAGGATCTTGAATGTCCTCGGTAGTCCTAAGAATTACAGGATGATATGATTTCCATAAGTTGAATTTACCCACGTCCCCATGTCACTCATAAGTGACTGAAAGTAGTATTAGTCAGAGCATGGAGATGGTGGGATCAACTGGTCTACCTCGGACCCAGAGGACGCTTTCTAACAGAAACCTGTTCCACATTATCCCACATGCAAAACAGCTCAGGAAGACAATCTGAGTGACGATGTGCAAAAGAAGTTTGAAGAGCTGACGGTGGAAAATAACATTCCAAAGGAAAACATAAGACATGTTATTGAAACAGGTAAAATCGCTTTTCCTGTTCCTGTGCTATTCTGAAATGAACCAAAGGGCAGGGAGCTTGATTCATATCATCCATTTGCAAAATTCAAATCCTTAGACATTGACCAACCCACAGATCTAGATTTTTCCTTTCATTCTCTTTCCCAGATAACTGTCCAGATGTCTAAGGACCTTGCTTGATGAGCAGACACTTGAGGTGTGTACTTACTGACATTTGTTCTGTTAGGTAATTTTCCCCTTATGATACTTGGCATAGGTATGAATGAATGAAATGGTCCATCCTTCAGGGTTATAGATGAATATATGTGTTGAAAACATGAAAAACACAACACTTAATTAGTTTTCAGAGTGGGGTCCTTGAGTTGGGAGTGAGTGGGAGAGCTTTGTGTGAAACCATGGAGAAGCAAATAGTCTTAAAATTGGTGAGTTCCGGTGTAAATAAACTACCCTGCTTTGGAAAATCTTCAATAACCCTAGAGGAGATTTCTCAAGGACTACAGTTTTGGAGATGGGAATCTAGAGGTTAAACCCAGGGATTCTCTAGCCCTGAGTTACATCTTGATCCTATCTTATTCTCTTTTTGACACCTCATCCAAGATTCAGAAACTCACCTTGAACTTGAGATCCTCATCTTTTAGCCTGCTGAGTCCCTGGGATTACAACCATGCACCATTGCTTCAGGCAGTAAATTTACAAACTATTGCACACATGCACATGCCCTTTATAATGTCTCAAAACAAGAGTGACCTTGGAAATGTAGATTTTCCTATGAAAATTAACATTGTGGCATCCATATATGAACAGACAAGTTCAAGAGAGAAGAGCTGTGTGTGAGCGGTCCTGCACTCCACAAACCAGGAGTGGATTTTTCCTTTTCGTTTAACACTACCCAATACCATGCAACTGAGATCAGCTTAGCGATACTTTAATTTTTTTCTTTTAGATATTCACAGATCCTAATGAGATCAGGAATCTTTGCAACATCATCTTCTAAAGGACTTCAGAATCAACTGCGCGACAAAAGACTCTCTGTATAAAATTATGATTTCATCATTTCTGGGAAGGAGCAAAGTGTGTCTTAGAGATTTGTTGTCTGTACTCTTCAGTGTCTTTCCTGCTGTTCCTGTATAAATAATTGATTAATAAATTTGATCATATATGCTCAAATATGAGTCTTAGGATAAGTTAATGAGGATTTAAATGCACAGAAATACCTACTTCACTGTACCTATTAAAATCAGGATCTATAAGAAAACAGGAGGTCATTTTAGTTAAGGATGAGGATAGGGGAAGGGATGGGCTGCAACATCGCAGATGTGAGTGTGCTGTGGTCAGTTATGAGGTCTCCCTCCAAAGCTCCTGTGTGAGATCATGGAAGAATAATCAGAAATAAAATGATAAAATGAGAATGCTGTAACATAATAAATTGATTAATCCACTTGAATGAACTCACTGGGTGATGACTCTAGGCAGTTGGGTATTGCTGGAGGAGGGGGTCCCTGGGCTGTGCCTTTGGGGTCTCTGTCCTGTCCCTGGTGAGCAGAGCTCTCTCTGCTCCCTGGTGCAACCTAATAGTGGATTAATCCACTTGGATGGACTCACTGGGTGTAGACTAATAAGTGGATTAATCCACTTGGATGGACTCACTGGGTGTAGACTAATAAGTGGATTAATCCACTTGGATGGACTCACTGGGTGGTGACTGTAGGCAGGTGGGGGGTGGCTGGAGGAGGGGGTCCCTGGGCTGTGCCTTTGGGGTCTCTGTCCTGTCCCTGGTGAGCAGAGCTCTCTCTGCTCCCTGGTGCCCTGTTCTGAGCTGCTCTCCTCCTCCAGGCCCTGCCGCCATCTTGTTCTGCTCCCCTTGGGCCAGAGCCATGGAATTGGCTAACCACAGTTTGAACTTCTAAAACCCTGAGCCCAGATAATCTTTTCCTCTTCTAAAAACAGTTATAGTCATGCATTGCATCACCACAGTAAGGCAGCTGAGTAAATTTATTGATGCGGTGATTTTTTTTAATCAGATATCCCTTGAGAGGCCAGGATTTATGTCCAGATTATTAAACAAAAAAGAGAAAGGAAAGTCACACTAGAGACTGAGAGAATGTAAAGCAAATGCCCACCTGACAGGGATGAGGGAAGGATCCCCATTAGTTACAATCCTCCTAGTTTCAGATAATAATTCAGATCATTATGTGTTTGAGCTGCAGGGTGCTGCCCCAGGGTGTTTGTGCTGAGATTGAGAAATGTTCTGAACACCAATATTGAGAGAGAGTCCCTCCTGTCCCTAGAGCAATATTCCCCATATTTCCCAGAACTGTGGTTTTCATTTATTGATGTGGGAGACACAGGTGACATCTGACATGGGGCCAGGGCACAAGGAGATCACCAAGGAAAGTGATTTGTAGACTTGGACACATCATTCTCAGAGTCCAAAACCTGCAGAGGGTCTCATGTGATCAAAGAATAGCCATCAGAAGGTGCTGGCATACGTCATTGTCCCTTAGGAGGTGGACAAAATGCTAATGAGCAGAAAAAGAACATTGTCCCTTTGAGAAAAGCCTCCCTTTAGGAAATGCCCTTTCCTAAGACAGATTCCTTGGAGGACAAGGGAGGTGGGTGTTGACAAACCTACAGGAGGAGAGTCAGCAGAGACAGCTCCAGGCAGGTGACACGTGTGCATACAGGTGCCTGGGGACTTGGAAACCTCGGGCAAGATCATGGATCTGTGGATCTAGGAAACACAGACCAGGACAGGAATCATCCACAGCTGGACATGAAGTCTCTGGGCTCTGAGTGCATGTTCAGCAGACCTCAGGATCCATGGGCACAGCCTGTGTGTTGTTTTATTCAGGCGTTTAAAGGAACCAAACAATGAGGATTGAAGTCTACCCACTGCTTTCTCAGGGACACACATTTGAAACCATAGTAGTTAAAAAAATAACAAGATTTACAAGAAAAAATTGGAATGGATGTGGGACGTGGCGGGCTGTATATTATATTATAGATGACACCAGTGCTGCAGAATCAGTTCAGATTAAATTTTATAGAAAAAGATTTTCTACACATCAAGCATTTCAAGAAGTCCAAGTAGGAGAGGACCCGATAACCACATGGGGGAACACTATGTTCAAATGTGCAGAAATCTAAAATGTCAGAATAGTCTTGTAAGAAGAGAGGTGACCACACAAATATAAAATGATCAACTCCTTGTATGTCCTCCAATGTATTGTATCACAACCCAGTGGTGGGGTAGTGCAGGACTGTTATTCTAGAAACTCAAGAGACTGAGGCAGAAGGATCACCAGTTCAAAGCCAGCCTCAGGAAGTGAGCAAGATCCAGTCTGTAAATTAAAAAATATAAAATAAAATAAAGTATTTGGTGCTGTAGCTCAGTTGTAGGACAGCCCTGTGCTCAAATTCCAGTCCTACAAATAAAAGAGAATATATATGTACATACATATATGTATATATCATTTATATTTTGTATATAAATATACACATATAAATAAATGAATAAATGCATGTAAATATATAATGTGTGTAGATTTTACATATATATATATATTTTTTTTTGAGAGATAGTCCAAAGTTCATACAACAATAGTGAGACACATTCAAAGTGACGAAATAGAGAAAAGACTCTATAGATCAAAATAGTTCTTCAAAAAGTGGGTCCCTATTGGCTAAAAACATCCCTAAGTTGATGAAAAGTAAACAAATAAGTCAGGAATTTGAAACCTCAAGGGCTCCATGGGTAGATACAACTGAGTCAGTCCCCAGGACAGCACATTGGCGGGGTGGGGGGAAGCCACAGGAAATGTGAACTCTTAGAAGACTTGGGTGGCAGAGGGCTGAGAGCAGGCAGAGGAGAGCTTTGCCCAGAGGTGAAGGTCATTGATCCCAAAGGTGCCCACTCAGAGGTCAGCCCTCAGGGCTGTGGGAAGACACACCCAGCCCTATAAGCCAGCAGAGTGGGGCTGTGTCATGGCAGCTCCAGCCACTGACTCATCCCACACAGTCCTCACAGTAGGTAAAGATGAAGGGTGTGAAGGACATGAGTGTTTTAATTTAAAAACTCCCAGTCACCAAAAAGAAACTTGCTGAACTTCAAGTGGGTATCCACTGGTCCTATGAATGCCATGAAAACATAATGGTGTGAGTCAGTGATCTTTTCATGGATCACAGATGATGAGAAGCTGTCTATCTATGACCGTTCCAGTGAGTGGGCAGCCCTGGCTCCTCTGCAGCTCCCTCCTGGGCTGGCACATGGCCGCCATCTTGTCCTGGGCTCACAGGTTCTCTCTCTTCTCCACCATCCATGCTGCTCCTTGGAAGTTCACATTTCCTCTTTTTATATGAATTGCTGCCTACCATAAGTGCCTCTTTATGGCTAAATTATCCATTGGGGACACGAGTCCTGGGGGATAGATTTCCACATAGCAATTGTCCAGCAAGAAACTCAATTCAGCCCATGCCATAAACTCCACCTTCTCTCTAATAAAGGGCTTAATTACATTGATTGATTATCAGAGAGCTACATCATCTTTTATCTATTGGGTAACTCACTGGCCAGAATGAGTTAACCTTCCATTGTATGGCTGGTTTCATTTGAGTAATATGCTACATGTTTTTATATGCTTTGGGTGGACACAGGTTTTCATTTTCATGAAAGTGTTTTGTTACCAGGGATCAAAACTGAGTCACATTATTAGCACTTTTTATATTTTATTTTGAGACAGAATCTCAATAATGTGCTTAGAGTCTCACTACTAATCAAAGTAACCTACATCAATGACTTACAGGGCATTTATTATAAACCAAACGTAAATATCATACTAAATGGAGAAAAAAACTGAAATATATATATTTTTTTAATTTAGAAAGCACAAAAGACTGCTCATTGTCACTAAACCTATTTGATATAGTCTTTGAAAAATGAGCCATTGTGATAAGACTAGAAAGGAAATCAAAGGATATAAATAGGAAAAGAGAACTCCAAATATCTCTGATTGCTGATGGTATTATTATATTTAGAAGATGCAAAACACCATCAAAAGGCTTGTAGAGTTTGTAAAAGAGTTTAGCAAATAAAAAAGATACGAATTCAACATGTATAAATGAATAGATGTCGTATACTGCTACAGTAATTTCACAGGCAAAGAAATTTTTAAACCTTGTCATTCCCAATAATCTCAAAAAATTAAATACTTGAAAATTAGCTGTGCAAGTAGGTAGAAGAGCTGTACAATGAAACTCATTGCACAATGGGTGATGAAACTGAAGAACTCTATAGTAAATTGAAGGTCCACTAATGTTCTTGTGTATTTAGAAACAACATTGTAAAAATATCCGTACACAGGATATGTACATAGGGTAACACACATGCCCCCTTCAGTTCCTTTACTCTGCTTTATCCAACATACCTCTATTTTTCCCTAACCCCCTCCCATTGTGAAATACCATATGCAAATTAGAGAAAACCTTCAGTTTTTGTTTTTTTTTGGGGGGGGGGATTGGTTTATTACGCTTAGCATGATATTCTCCAGCTCCATCCATTTACTGGCAAATGCCATGATTTAATTATTCTTCATGGCTGAGTAATATTCCATTTTGCATATGGACCACACTTTCTTTATCCACTCAATTGTTGAAGGGCACCTAGGTTGGTTCCATAGCTTGGCTACTGGGAGCTGAGCTGCTATAAATATTGATGGGGCTGCAGCACTGTTATATGCTTATTTTACATCCTTTTTGTATAGACCAAGAATTTTTCAAGTATTTCTTTCTCTGTGTCAGAATCAGGTGACAATTCCTTCCAAATGAAATACATCTCAAATGGTGCCATTTCATTTTATGATAAACATGTGGATGCAGATGGCATGATGAACTATAAGACTGTGATTGCAGGTAAATATAGTGATTTTACTGTCTAAAGCACAGCATAGTTATTTCTTTATGTTGTCAATTCAGGAGAGAAGTATGAGCATAGGTTTACTGAACTAAGTCACTAGTACAAAAATGTGTTCCCACAGTAGATCCTGTTGACTCAATCAGAGGGATTGTCTCTCTGAAAATGAGAGACACATTTCATATGGCGTCTTATCAAAAGTCACTCCTAAATGTTGCAGACCACATTCTGCAGATTTCATAGTGGTATACACGGTAGTATAACTGGGTGTTTGGCACCTAAACAACCAATATTTTAAAGTGAAATTCCAATTACATTCCCATAGTTTTGAGTGTGCAATTGTGAATCCCAACCTTAAAGAAAATTATAAACCACCAGTGAACAATATGGAAAAAATACTTATGTACATATCAAAAGTCAAATTTGGTACACTCAGTTCAGTATTAATGACCACAGTGATCTCCACCATAAACCCTTTATTTAATCATAATTGTTCCAATAGTTTCTAAACTTACAGATTTTTATTCTTTGAATAAATACTTAATAAGACCAGCCTCTCACATATGCTGCTCAAATCCTGATAGGGATATAGACTTTTGAATCTTTCCACAGAGCAAACAAAAGCTGCATTTGAACCTTTGAGGTCTTAGATCAACATTTGAAATAGATGGAGCTAGACTCTTAATTTCTCAAAGATGAAGGAGGAGAGTTTCTCTCTCTCTCTCTCTCTCTCTCTCTCTCTCTCTCTCTCTCTTCTTTCTTTGCATTAGCAGAGATGAAGATGCTAATGTGCTAGGTGGAAAGTTCAGATCAATTTCACCCCCATTTTGCTATTGAATATTGGATGAATGGTCCAGAATATTGGGGCATAGACTCTCAATTGTAGACACAGTTGAAATGAGAAGCCACCATATAGAATAATTCCCAGAGCTTAGGCCCTGGAGATATTCAGGAGAATGCATAAATATTAGGTAAGATAGAGTTCACACAATAAAGGGTTTTGAATGTTCGCAGTAGTCCTAAGAATTCCAAGATGATATGATGTTTCATAGTGGAATTTATCCATGTTACCATGTCACTCAAAAATGACCTGGAAATACCAATAAAATCAGAGCCTTGAAATAGTGGGATCAACTGGTCTACCTGGGACCCAGAGGACGCTTTCTAACAGAAATCTCTTCCACGTTTTCCCACATGCAAAACAGCTAAGGAAGACAGTCTGAGTGAGAAGCAGAAGAAGAAGTTTGAAGAGCTGACAGTGGAAAATAACATTCCAAAGGAGAACATAAGAAATATTATTGAAACTGGTAATGTCACTTTCCCTCTTCCTGTATATTTATGAAATGAACCAAAAGACAAGCAGCTTGATTCATCTCTTTCATTTGCAAAATGCAAATCATTACAATTAAGTAACCACAATGACCTAGATTTTTTCTGCCTTTTTCTTTCACAGACGACTGTCCTGCTGCCTAAGGACCTTGCCTGATGAGCAGACACTTCAGTTTTGTACTTCCTGACATTTTCTTCTGTTAGGTATTTTTCCCCTTATGATACTTGGCATAGGTATGAATGAGTGAAATGGCCCCTCCTTCGGGGTGTAGAGATGATTATATGTGTTTAAAACATGGATCAAACGACATCCCTTTAGTTTTCAGAGAGAGTTCTTTTATTGGGACACAATGGGAGAGTGGTTTGCAAAGCCATGGAGAATGGAATAGCATTAACATTGGTGAATTCATTACGTTGCAATGGCAAAATCTTCAATATCCCTAAATGAGATTCCTCAATGACCTTCAGATTTTGAAGGGAAAGGTGCTAGAGATTTAATCCAGGAACAATCTACCACTGAGCTTCATCTCTAAGACATCTCACTCTTTATTTTGACATGGCCTCTAAGACATAGAAGCTGGCCTTGAACTTGAGATCTTTCTGCTCTTGACACAGTCTCTGAGAATTGGGATTAGAGGCATGTACCATTGCTCCTGACCAAAAAAATTAATATGTTTCACACATGCACATGCACTTTCAGATCCCTCAAAGCAAGAAGAAGTGACCTTGCAAGTGTAGATTTTCCTATGAAAGTTACCCCTGTAGGACGCATACATGAACATATAAGCTCCAAGAAGAGAGTTGTGTGTGAACGTTCCAGCACTCCACTACCCAGGATTAGATTTTTCCTTTACATTCTAACACTCTCCAATATCATGTCAATAAGATCAGGTTGGCCATATTTTAATTTCATTTTCTTTTGAATCCTACAGATCCTAGTGAGATTAGGAATGTTTGCAACATCATCTTCTCAAGGTCTCGGGAATCATCTCTATGAAGATAAAATCATGTCCCCCTTTTGTTGAAATGGTAATTTCTTCTTTTCTGTAAAGGACCAAACCCTGTCTAAGGGATTTCCTGTCAGTTCTCTTCTATATCTTTCCCGCTATTCCTGTATTCCTAATTGATTAATAAATTTGATCTTATATACAAAATCATGTGTCTTTGGATAAGGTTAGGAGAATTTCACTTGACAGTAATATCCACTCTGATGCAATACTCAACAGTGGGTCTATAGGAGAGAGGAGACCATTTTAGTTAAGGATGATTGTGCAACTGCGGAATGTATCAAGAGTACAGAGGAAGGGATGGGCTGCAACATCACACAGACGTGAGTGTGTTCTTCTTTAGATATGAAGGGACCCCAAAAGGCAATGTGAGACAATGGAATGATGTTCAAGGGGAAATGAGTGGGTATGAGATGTGTTACATAATCAGTGGATTAATCCACTTGAATGGACTCACTGGGTAGTGACTGCAGGCAGGTGGGGTGTGGCTGGAGCAGTTGGTCTCTGGGCTGTGTCTTTGGGATTTGTATCTTGTCCCTTGTAAGCAGAGCTCTCTCTAATTCCTGATGCCCTGTCTTGAGCTGCTCTCCTCCTCCTGGCAATTCCACCATTTTGTTCTGTCTGTCTTTGGGCCAGAGCCATGGAGTCAGCCAACCATGGATTGAACCTCTAAATCCATGAACCACAAATAAAAATTCTCCTCCTCTAGAATTGTACGCATAACTTCTTTGTGTCACAACAGTGAAAAACCTTACTAAAAGTGTTCTTTTATGATGCAACAAAAAAAAAACAATTTTTTTTGGATCATATATAATACAAGAGACCAAGCTGTGTATCAACACTGTGCTTAAAAAAGAAAAGAAAAGAAAATAGGAAATGATAGAGACTTATAAGATGCAATAAAAATGTCCCTTCTTACATGAATAAGGGTGAAGGGTCTCTTTGGCCTGAAAAATGTTCATTTATATAATATCAGACAATGTTTAAATCTTGTTGTGGTTTAGGTGCAGGGGTTGGGACTGAGTTTCAGAAGTATCCTCAATGATCAAGTTTGCAGAGAATTCCTCCTAGTCCCTGTGTTGATATATATTACGAAAGAAAGACAGAGAAGATTAGAGAGGAGGGAGGGAGGTAGAGAGAGAGAGAGAGAGAGAGAGAGAGAGAGAGAGAGAGAGAGAGAGAGAGAGAGAGAGAGAGACTGGAGTCGGGGGAGATCAGATCAGAGATCTGGGCCTCATTTCCCGGACTGTGGTTCTTAGTCATCATTATGCACAAGACAGGTGAAATGAGATATAGGGTCAAAGCAGAAAAAGAGCCTTGAGTGAAGATTCCATTTGCAGACTTGGACAGATTCTTCTCCAAGTCTAATCACTGCAGAAGTGTCCTTTGATCAAGGAACCGTCATCAGAAAATGCTGATATAAAGTAAGAGTCCCTTGTATGTGGACAGAGTGCTAACGACCAGCCAAAAAAAAAAGTTCTATGTATTTGAGTAGACCCAGTAGATTGTTGCAAATGATTGAGAAGAAAGAAATATATCTCCCTAAGACCAATGTCTTGTAAGAGATGGTAGGTGTCATCCCAAACCTAGATGACACTGTCAGAAGAGAGTGCTAGGCACTTTCCAATATCTGAAGACAGGTCCTTGGGGACTTGGAAACCTAGGTGAAAGAGTGGGTGCTCTGAGTTCAGGAAACAGAGAGGAGAGCTCCAATCAACAAGGAATCTGAAACTTGAAGGTCTCTAATGGTAAGATCAACTCAGTTCTTCACTTGGACTGAATATAAGGTAAATGGGGAAAATCCAAAGGAAATTTTCACTCTTAGAAAATTGGATTGCTAGAAGGCTCAGAAGATGCAGAGAAGTTCCTTCTGCCCAGAGGTGAAGAATATTAGTACTCAGACGTCAGCTCTCGCATCTCTGGGGAGATAAATTCTGCCCTGTGATACAGCAGCATGGAAATTTGCCTTGGCAGCCCCGGCCACTAAATCATCCCTTACATTCCTCACCATGGATGATGAGGAAGAGATTGAAGGACATGAGCATTCTAATATAAAACTCTCCATTACCAAAAAGAAATGTGGTGCACTTCATGTAGGCATCAACTAATGCTGTTAATGACATGAAAACGTAATGGTGAGAGTCAATGCTTTTATCATGGATCACAGATAGTGGAAAAGCACCTACTGTGGTCCTTGCAGTGAGTGGGAAGGCCTGAGTACTCCTGAGACTCCCTCTTGATTTGGCAGATGGCAGCCATCTTGTCCTGAGATCACTTGGAATTCTCTCACTTCTCCAGGGTCCATTCTGATACTTGGAAGTTTACATTTCCTCTTTTGACATGGACATGATCCAAATGAAGTGTTCCAACCACCGAACACCTCATTTTAACTTAATTCCCACTGGAGACCTTGGTCCTGTGGGACAGATTTTAGTATAGGAATTGTCAGAGAGGGAACACAACTCATCCCCTACCAGGAACTTTGTCTTCTCTCTGATAAAGGGCGTAATGAAATTGATTATCAAAGAACTACATCATCTTATATCTCTTGGGTAAATCACTTTTTCAGGAGGAGTTAACCTTTAAATGTATGGCTTGGTTCATTTGGCAGATATTACGCTACATATTTCTCACTGCTTTGGGTAGACATAGGATTTCTTAATATAATTTCATTGTTATTAATTTCCTTGATACTAGGGAACAAAAATGAGAGGAGATAAATCACTGAGCTACATTCCTAGCACTTTTTATATTTTATTTTGAGACAGAATATCACTAACTTGCTTAGAATCTCATTATTAATTGAAGGAGCATATATCAACCACATAAAGGTCATTTATGGCAATCCCAAGGTCAATAGAGTACTAAATGGAGAAAAACTAAAAGAATTTCTTCTCAATTCATTAACAATATAAGTGTGTCCACTGTCATCATCTATTACATATAGGCCTTGAAACATTAGCCACAGTGATCAAACAAGAAAAAGAAATAAAAGATACAAAAAGCAAAAAAGGGAAGGCCAACTCTCTGTAATTGCTGATAATATTATCATACTCACAAAATAAAAAACCTGCACCAGAATAATTCTAGAGATTATAAATTAGTTTATCAAAGAGGCAAGATACAAGATCAACACATATATACCAATAGATTGCTTACACAGTTAATTCAGCAGGCAAAGAAATTTAGAAAACCATTCCATTCACAACAATCTCAAAAAGAGATAAACTTGGAAATTATGTAAGCAAGAAGTTAAAAGAGCCCTACAAGGAAATTCACAGAAAATTGAAAAAGAAATTGAAGAAAATCATAGAAGAAGAAAATAACATGTTCTTGGATAGGCTGAATTAATATTGTAAAACTAGACATGCTATCAACAGCAATAAACAAATTCAAAGCCCTCCCTTTGAAAATACTAATGACATTATTTACTGAACTTGAACAAAATATTTTAAATTGCATTTGTAAGAATCAGAGAACCTGAGCAGGGAAAGGAATAATAAGAAAGATTATCAAAGCAGAAGACACCAAAATACCTGATCTAAAAAAGACACTACCGAGCTGTAGAACAAACAGAGCATGAAAATTTCACCAATATGGGCATGAAGACCAAAAACATAACAGAGGGCTCTGAGACAAATTCCTATGAATATAGCTATCTGATGTTTGACACGTTGCCGAGAATATATTCAGGGGGACGAGAGACGCTTTACAAAATGGCGCCTGTAAACCGTATAGCTATTGGTAGTAAAACAAAATAGGATACTTATCCCTCACCCTGAAAAACACCCACAACAAAATGGTTCAAAAATGTAGGAATTAGAAAACAGACTTCAAACATCTAGAAGAATTCCCGGGGTCAAAAATCCAATAGAAAGGTGTATTTTTGCTTTTGACAGGATCCTCACAGTTGGCCTTGTTGTAGATCCTATAGCAAATGTTCTAATACATTTAGAGTGATTGGCTGTGGTTGATCTAATGTGGTGTTGACCTAAGGGGAATTCAACTAGATCACTTGGAAGATCATGGATCTAAATTCACATACACACAAAAATCATAAATTGGCAAGAGGCTAGCATTTGTATTATCATTATCATTTTTTTGGTAATATCTTCTTAAATTTAAACTTGGACGTATTTCAGAGATGCCATGTTACCTTCAATATAAAGTATGGATGCCATAATGGTTGGCCACAGGGTACCATCTTTGATTTTAGAAGTATCTGTGAGCATTCAACTAAAATGTTAAAGAAGTGATACAGGAACTTGAATATATGCTTAGTCTTTGATCTTCCATTTCAGATATGGGGATCAAAGAGGAAATAAACATTACTGTCCTTGGAATCAATGACAGGCTTTGTGCGAGAGCCAAACATAAAGGTGGCTTATTTGGCCAAACTGAAGCTTTTCCAATATCCATACCATTAGGTGAAGAACAGGAGTTCCTAGAGAGCTCATCCCTGCCAACCAGGAAACACTGAGCAGACAGAAGATCTCAGGATGAAAACAATGGATTCATTGCCTGTCATGTCAAGTCACCAATGTGATATAAAGGGGCATCAAACTTGTTCTGTCCAGTACCCAACTCCCCTGAACTTCAGAAGAATGGAAGACAGATCTCATCAAGATGAGGACATTCCTGCTGGGTCTCAGATTCAGCCTGATCTGTGCTTCATCCCAGGTCGACCCAGCAGAGGTACCTGGATGGGCTGACCTTGGGGATCTCTCTCTCTCTCTGTCTCACTCGCTCGCTTGCTCGCTCTCTCTGTCTCACTCGCTCGCTTGCTCGCTCTCTCCTTCTTTCTTTCTCTTCCCACATTTCTCAATTTTATGTGACATGAGATTTTATGAGCATCTCATTCCACATACATCTATATCCATGATGGTAACCTTTCCTGTTCATGTAACCCAACTCTTTCTATGATTATCACATTCCTCTTTAAGTAAATAAATGTAAAAAAAGTTAATCTGCCAAAGTACTACCTACTTGTTGCCATATATTTGCTGATATTGTTTAGGTGTTTCAGAGCCTCTCAAATTCATGCTTCTGTGGGAATCTGAGTCCTGACTTTAGCTGATACAATTCTACCTTGTGGGGAGCAGAGCTTGCATGGAGACCTCTTGATTGGATTTAGTTTTTCTTCTGAGCTAAACCAGCTGCCATGGTTATAATTAGCGTGAATGAGAGCAGAACAAGAGAAGCCCATAGCCATTCCCAGGGGATCTTTCGTTGCAGGTCACCGGGGACTGGCACACCATTCTCGGGGGAGCTGATGACATAGAGAAGATTAGTGAATATGGAGAGATGAGGTTCCATTTTCATCACTTAGATTGTAGTGATGGAGGCAACAAGATCGACTTTTTCTTGTACTCCAACTAAGTGAAAATCACCCTAATGTAATAGGACAACGGGGGTCACCTCTGACACAACAGACATCACTTCTGCTCTCAATTATGTGTTTGTGTCTGTGTCCCTGCTTGGAAAGAACTGTATCCTGAATTTCCAGAAGATAGAGAGAGAGGACAGAGTGTGAGGAATTCATATTTCAGAATTCACAGGAGCAGCAGCATTTATATGAAGGTTGGGGCTCTGATAATTAAGACAGGGAAAAATAAAAGTGTGTATATTAATGTCATGTGCATATATATATATATATATATCGATTAGGTGGAATATTATATGTTGGTAATATTAAGGGCTCAACATTGTTTATATAATATTATAGGCATCTATTATGTATGTATGCATATGCATAGAAATATTATATATATATTATATACATCTATTATGCATGCATGAAAAGATATACAAATATTATGCACCTATATTATGTATGCATGCATAGGCATGTGCATATATTTTCTTGTCATCCTGAAATGGGGGTCTCCTTGCAAACCGTCCACTGGCTACATGGTCAGACTTGCAGATCTCTTTGACTGTCCCAATGGCAATGAGAGCTCAGGTTATGTGGTGGGTTCAGGGCAGTGATTATACAGATGGACAATGTCCTGGAGTCTCCAACACAACCTGAACCACCCCATCCAGAGCTGGTAATTGCCAAGGTTGAGAAACCCTGCCATAGATCACCCAGAAATGTCCCAGATCATGGAGACATGGAATGCATGGAAGAGTGACATCATCAACTGATTTTCCCATCTCAGTTACCTTCTCATTCATTCCCTTATGCAAGTGAAATATAAATATTTTTGCAAGAATAGATGAGCAAAAAAAGGCTTTTCTTGGTTTGTTTTCAAGGTCCAACGGGGAGTGTCAGAAGTTCTTAGTCAGATCATCAAAAGGCCCTCATGATATTTACAAAGCTGAGTGTGAGTATTTGCTCTAAGGTGGACTGCATGACCCATTCCTTGAGGGGTGTTCAGATTCATGGTCTTGGTGGGCACACACATCGGGGGGTCTGGACACTGGCCACCATTAGCAAACTTCTCCTTGCTCATGCAACCTTGGAAATGCTGGTGAACTGGTGAGCATTGGAGTCACCAGAGAGAGTTAGAATAAGGTCCATTTTATCTCAGGTTCCCAAGTGGGATGTTGATACTAATGATGAGTCAGAAGGGTTCCCTGTTCATAGAGCTCATGGGGGTCTCTGCATGGAGAGCTCTTTAAAATGACCTTAAGTTACAACATTTTTTTTTTCAGTATTAGCCTTCTTCTCTGACAGATATGATCACACCTGCTTTTAATTGAACAAACTATCTGAATATTAAAAGATGTGGAACAGACTCAGTATTAAGGATTTATGCTCTGACAGTCTGAAACCCCAAATGTAAGAATGAGAATAGTGAAAATAACAGCAAAATATTTATACTAAATTCAACCTAATTTGAACTTCAGCTAAAAGCAACCCTCCAAAATAATGCAGATTTCTATATTTAGGGTTGAAAATAACAAATTTTGAAAAATACCTCCTACCATGATTCTGCAGATCCTGCGACCAGCATCTTGGCTCTCAGGAATCCACTTGACATCCCTGAATGACTAGGTGATTTAAAGGACAGGGACCCTTTACCATGTTCAGATGTGAACATGGAATTTTTGGCCTCTCTCTGCAATGTTTGTGCCTGATTCCAATATAGGATATGGAATGTTTGTGAAACAGAGATTATTCTGGACCAAAGGGTCCACAATAGTGTGTTGGCAGGAAGTCTCACCAAAGAATTTTTTAAGAAAAATGATAATTTAGAGTTTTGAAGTGTTTCTTTTTCTATCACAAAGGGCAAAATTTCTTCAAAATCGAGTGCTTGTCTGATGGTGTCATAGCATTTTATAATATAAATGTGGATGGAGACGGAAAGATTACTCATATGACTGTGCTTGCTGATAAGTGTAAGTGACATTTATCATGTAAAACACAGCATAGTCATTTATTTTTCTTTCTTTGTGTAGCTGGGATTTGAACCCAGGGCCTTGGAAGGCAAGAAGTCTACCAACTGAGCTGCTACCCCAGCCCCTATAATAATTTTTTCTGTATTATAAGTTCAGGAGAGAAGTATGAGCATATATGTACTTTTATAACTAAAGCTAGTATAAAGATTGCACTAAAATCTAGTACTAGTACTAGTACAGAAATGTGTTCCCACATTAGGGTCCATTGAGTGAGGTGTACTGAGACATTGCCTTCCAGGAAGTAGAAACACAATTCTTTTGATGCCCTACTGCAAGGCACTCCTAAAACTTTCAAAC
Organism: Spermophilus citellus; assembly: GCF_964194105.1. Lineage (NCBI taxonomy): Eukaryota > Metazoa > Chordata > Mammalia > Rodentia > Sciuridae > Spermophilus > Spermophilus citellus. The sequence continues at coordinate 2,846,476 of NC_138190.1, forward strand.
CTTAAAAATTAATGAGGAAATTATATCTCTTTCTTTTTTCTTTTCTTTTCTTTCTTTTTTCCTTTTTTTTGCATTATCAGAGATGAGTATGCTAATGTGCTAGGTGGAAAGCTCAGATCAACACCACTACTCTTGTACTATTGAATATTGGATGAATGATCCAGAATCCTGGGGCATTGACTCTAGAATGTAGACAGAGTTGAAAGGAGAAGGCACAGTATAGAATAATTTCCAAAGCTTAGCCCCTGATAATACCAAAACATTAGGCAGGATTGAGTTCACACAATAAAGGACCTTGAATGTCCTCAGTAGTCCTAAGAATTACAGGGTGATATGATTTCCATGAGTGGAGTTTACCCACGTCCCCATGTCACTCATAAATGACTGGAAGTAATATGAGTCAGAGCATGGAGATGGTGGGATCAACTGGTCTACCTCAGACCCAGAGGACGCTTTCTAACAGAAACCTGTTCCACATTATCCCACATGCAAAACAGCTAAGGAAGACAATCTGAGTGAAGACATCCAGAAGAAGTTTGAAGAGCTGACAGTGGAAAATAACATTCCAAAGAAAAACATGAGACATGTTATTGAAACAGGTAAAGTCACTTTTCCTGTTCCTGTAGTATTCTGAAATGAACCAAAGGACAGGGATCTTGAATTATACCTTCCGTTTGCAAAATTCAAATTCTTAGGCATTGAGCAACCCCAGTGATCTAAAGTTTTCCTTACCCTCTCTTTTCCAGATAACTGTCCTGATGCCTAAGGACCTTGCTTGATGAACAGACCCTTGAGGTGTGTACTTCCTAATATTTTCTCCCCCTTATGATACTTGGCATATGTATGAATGATTGAAATGGTCCCTCCTTCAGGGTGTTATGATGACTATATGCATTTAAAACATGGATCAAACAACACCCCTTATTTTTCAGAGTGGGATTATTTTTTGGGAGACAGTGGGAGAGCATTTTGTGAAGCCATGGAGAATGGAATAGTCTGAACATTGGTGAATTCCAGTGTAAATAAATGACCCTGCTTTAGAAAATCTCCAATAACCCCAGAGGAGATCTCAAAGACTTCGAGTTTTTGGAAGCCTGGGTAGTAGTGGTAGAACCCAGAGACTCTCTACCCCTGAGTTGCATCTCCATCCCATCTTATTCTGTATTCTGACACAGCATCTAAGATTCAGAAACTCACCTTGAACTTGAGATCCTCATCCCTCAGCCTGCTGAGTCCCTGGGATTATGACCATTCACCATTGCTCTGGTCACAAAAATTTTAATTTGTAGCACACATCCAATGGCCCCTTAGAATGTCTCAAAGCAAGAGGTGTGCTTACAAAAGTCGACTTTCCTATGAAAATGACCCCTGTAGAACCCATCAATGAACAGACAAGGTCCAGAGAGAAGAGCTGTGTGTGAATGGTCCTGCACTGCACTACCCAGGAGTGGACTTTTCCTTTTCATTGAAATGTTACCCAGTATCATGCAAATGAGATCAGCTTGGTGATATTTTATTTTTTTTTTCTTTTAAATGTTCACAGATCCTAAATAAGATCAGGAATGTTTGCACATCATCTTCTAAAGGACATCAGAATCGTCTGCATGGTGCCAAAAACTCTCTGTTTAAGATTATGATTTCATCATTTCTGGGAAGGAGCAAAGTGTGTCTTAGAGATTTGTTGTCTGTACTCTTCAGTGTCTTTCCTGCTGTTCCTGTATAAATAATTGATTAATAAATTTGATCATATATGCTCAAATATGAGTCTTAGGATAAGTTAATGAGGATTTAAATGCACAGAAATACCTACTTCACTGTACCAATTCAAAATCAGGATCTATAAGAAAACAGGAGGTCATTTTAGTTAAGGATGAGGATAGGGGAAGGGATGGGCTGCAATATCGCAGATGTGAGTGTGCTGTGGTCAGTCATGAGGTGTCCCTTCAAAGCTCCTGTGTGAGATCATGCAAGAATAGTCAGAGATGAGATGATAAGATGTGAACGCTGTAACCTAATAAATGGATTAATCCACTTGAATGGACTAACTGGGTTTTGACTGCAGGCAGGTGGGTATTGTTGGATGAGGGGTTCCCTGGGCTGTGCCTTTGGGGTTTATATCCTGTCCCTGGTGAGCAGAGCTCACACAGGTGCCCTTTCCTGAGCTGCTCTCCTCCTCCAGGCCTGCCGCCATTTTGTTCTGCTTCCCCTTGGGCCAGAGCCATGGAATTGTCTAACCACAGTTTGAACTTATGAAACCCTGAGCCCAGATAATCTTTTCCTCCTCTAAAAACAGTTCTAGTAAGGCATTGCATCACCACAGTAAGACAGCTGAGTACATTTACTGATGCAGTGATTTTTTTTTTTTAAATAAGATATCCCATGAGGGGCCAGGCTTCATGTCCAGATTACTAAATAAAAAAGAGAAATGAAAGCCAGGGTAGACACTGAGAGTGTGTAAAGCAAATGCCTACCTGACAGGGATGAAAGTAGGATCCCCATTTGTTAGAATACTCCTAGTGTCAGAAATAATCAGATCATTATTAGTTTGAGCTGCAGGGCAGTGCCCCTGAGTGTCGGGTCTGAGGTTGAGAAATGTCCTGAACACTGAGATTGAGGGAGACTCCCTCCTGGTCCCTAGAGCAATATTCTCCATACTTCCCAGGACTGTGGTTCTTAGTCATTGATGTGAGAGAGACAGGTGACATCTGATATGGGGCCAAGGCAGAAGGAAATTGTGGGAGAGCAACCTTACATGGGACTGAGTTACTCCCCGGCTGGGTGCTGAGGTGCTCAGTTGCAGAAATGTGGCAGAGCTTTCTCCACCCTTCTTGGGTTTGAGGGTCGGATCTCATGCATCGGTATGTCTTGCTACAGCCTCATGAGTGAAGCTAAGCTCACTTGTTCTTTGTGATATAACTCCTTGCCCTGTTTAGGATAGAATCTTCCATGGAAGTGCCTTGTGTGTGTTCCCTTCTCTTACTGCACCCTTGTGTGTGACCTACGCAGGTGTCAGTCAACCTGCTCAGTGTGGACATCATGAAGATAGACTCAGCCCCCTGAAACCTGACCTCTTTGCCTCATTTAAATAACTTCTCCTCAATAAAAGGGTCAGCATATGCTCTTGCTCTCTTTCTTCCTGTGGACCGTTAAGGTCAGAGAAGCCGTCACAGCGACCCCAAAGAAAAAGATCTTTGTGTCTCTTGTGTGGTTATTTTGGGAAGCCCAGTCAGCCCAGTTTATCTGGAGTGACCTCTAAGCCTTTTAGTCGCGAGAACAGAAACCTGGCAGGAAATCACTAAGGAAAGTCACCATTTACAGACTTGGACACATCATTCACAGAGTCAAAAGAGGGTCTCATATGATCAAAGAACCATCATCAGAAGGTGCTGGCTTACCTCATTGTACCTTAGGAGGTGGGCAAAATGCTAATGAGCAGAAAAAAACAAACAAAATCCCTTTGAGGAGAATCTCCCTTTAGGAGTTGCCCCTCACTAAGCCTTGGAGGAGAAGGGAGGTGGGTGTTGCCAAACCTACAGGAGGACAGTCAGCAGAGACAGCTCCAGGCAGGTGACACGTGTGCAGACAGGTGCCTGGGGACTTGGAAACCTCAAGCAAGATCAGGGGCTGTGAATCCAGGAAAGAGACCAGGGCAGGAATCACCTACAGCTAGACGTGAACTCTCTGGGCTCTGAATGCAGGTTCAGGAGACCTCAGGACCCATGGGCACAGACTGTGTTTAGTTTTATTCAGGTGAGCAAAGGAACTAAAGAATGAGGATTGAAGTCTAACCTCTGCTTTCTCAGGGACACACATTTGAAATCAACTAAGTAAAAAAAAAAAAACACATTTTACGAGAAAATTTTGGAATGGAATGGACTTCACTGGGTGCATATTAAAGAGGACACCAGTTTCTGAAGAATTAACCAAATGTTATAGAAAAAGATTTTCTACAGGTCAAGCATTTCAAAAACTCCACGTAGGAGAGGTGTGAGTCAGTGATCTTTTCATGGATCCCAGATGATGGGAAGGTGTCCATCTGTGACTATTCCAGTGAGTGGGCAGCCCTGGCTCCTCTGAAGCTCCATCGTGGGCTGGCACATGGCCGCCATCTTGTCCTAGGCTCACCTGGTTCTCTCTCTTCTCCACCATCCATGCTGCTCCTTGGAAGTTCACATTTCCTCTTTTTATATGGACATGATCCATACTGAGTTAGTACATACCTCAAGTGCCACATTATGGCTAAGTTATCCACTGGAGACACTAGTCCTGGGGGGCAGATTTCAACATAGGAATTGTCCAGCAAGGAACTCAATTCAGCCCATGTCAGAAACTCCACCTTCTCTCTAATAAAGGGCTTAATTACATTGATTGATTATCAGAGAGCTACATCATCTTCTCTCTCTTGGGTAACTCACTGGCCAGAATGAGTTAACCTTTCATTGTATGGCTGGCTTCACTTGAGTAATATTAGGCTACATGTTTTTATATGCTTTGGAAGGACACAGGTTTTCACAATGTTTTGATTTTCATGAATATTTTTTGTTCCCAGGGATCAAAACAAGAGGAGTTTAACCACTGAGCAACATTAATAACACATTTTATATTTGATTTTGAAACACAGTCTCACTAACATGCTTAGAGTCTTACTACTAATTGAAGTAACCTATGACAATGACATAAAGGGCATTTGTTACAAACCCAAGTTAAATATTATACTAAATGGAGGAAAAAACTAAAAGATTTCCCTGTAATTTATAAACCACAAGAGACTGTTTACTTTCACTAATCCTATTTGAAATAGTCCTTGAAACATGAGCCATTGTGATAAGGGAAGAAAAGGAAATCAAAGGATATAAATAGAACAAAATAAGTCCAAATATTTCTGATTGCTGATGGTATTATCATATTTAGAAGATGGAAAAACACCATCAGCAGGCTTGTAGTGCTTGTAAATGAGTTTAGCAAAGAAAAAAAGACACAAATTCAACATGTATAGACTAATAGATGCCACAGTAATTCAACAGGCAAAGAAATTTGAAAACCTTTCCATCCACATTAATCTAAAAAATTTAAATAACTGAAAATTATCTATGCAAGTAGGTAGAAGAGCTGTACAATCAAATTCAGTGAACACTGGGAAAGAAATTGAAGAAATCCATAGACAATTGAAGGGCTACTCATGTTCTTGAATATGCAGAATTAATATTGTAAAAATGTCCATTCTACTAAAAGCAATGTACAGATTCAGACCAGTCCTCATGAAAATAAAAAAAAAGACATTGATCACAGAATTAGAAATAAAATGTTTTAAATGCATTTGGAAGAATAAGAGACCCAGAGCAAGAAATGAAATAATAAGTAAGATTACAAAGCAGGAGGCCAAGAAATACCCGATATGAAAATATACTACACAGAAGTATAGCAAAAAGAGCCTGGTAATTCCCCCAATATGAGCATGAAGACCTAAGAAATAGAACAGAGGACACTGAGACAAAGTCACATTACTAAATAGAAGGCCCTGGACGGCCCATCCAAGCCAAACAGGAAGTAATGAGCAAACAGATGTTTCAGGATGATAAACAACGGATCCATTGCTGCTCATGCCACGTCACTAATACTATATAAAGAGGCATCAAACTCATTCTCTCCACTCACTCAAGTTCCCTGAGCCCCTGAAGGACAGGAAGACAGATCTCATCAAGATGAGGACCTTTCTGCTCGCTCTCGGATTCGCTCTGATCTGTGCTGCTTCATCCCAGTTTGAAGAGGCAGGGGTACCTGGATGGGCTGATCTTGGGGGTGATATCTCTCTCTCTCTCTCTCTCTCCTTTTTTCTCTCTTCCCACATTTCTCAATTTTAAGTGACATGGGATTTTATGAGCATCTCAGTCCACACATATCTATAATCATGAGATGATCCTTCTCTACTTCTGAATTCTGACTCTTTCTGTGACTATCACATTTCTCCTGAAGTAAGGAAGTTAATAAAAGTTAAGGTACCATAAGGTGACACAGTGTCACCTACTAGTTCTTATATATTTGGTGATTCTGTTTAGCTGTTTCAGAGCCTCTCAATTCCATGCTCTCTGTGGGAATCTGACCTTATCTGATGGGATTCTACCTGTGGAGAGCAGAGCTTGCATGCCTACCTCCTGATTGGGTTTGTTGTTTCCTTCTGAGCTAAACCACCTGCCATGGTTCTAATAATTGTGGATGAGAGATGAGGAGGAGGAGCCAGTAGCCATTCCCAGGGACCTTTCCTTTGCAGATCACTGGGGACTGGCAAAGCATTCTCTTGGCAGCTGATAACGTAGAGAAGATTAGTGAAAAAGGAGATCTCAGAGTCTATCTCCGTCGCCTTGAATGTACTGATCCATGTGAGAAGTTAACCGTCACCTTCTATGTCAAGTAAGTGAAAAAATTGTCCCCATGTTAAGGAACTAAACGGTTCACTCCTGACACGTGGGCTGGGCTCCAATCCATGGTGAGACGTCTTGAGGATGCTCACAGGTCCTCTTCATGGAGGTGTGTTCTTGGTTGTGAGGAAGTTGGACATCCACAGGAGCACCCTAGAGACTCACCACTATTGATGTTTTCTTGAAGCAGATTGTGGTTTTGAGATCCTGTTGAACCTCATCCCTTAACATAGAGACCACGAGACAGTGAGCAAAGTCTCTTCCTTGGAATCCTGAGCTGACTGCAAAGGTCCATCGGGGGTATGGGAGTGCTGGACTCTTTCCATTCTCTGTCTATTGCCTATAGATTGCATCCATTAGCTTTATTGATGAATTCAAAAGAGCAGGATCTACACATTAATCTATGTCAATCATGATTCTCCAGCTGATGTTTTCTATGACAAAATTGATTCAATAGATATATATTTGACTTGGAAATTAATATTTGTACAATGATCAGGATTCTGTGGTTATTGGGATAGTGGGGCAAAAATTTAAATTCTCTTAATATAAATGTAACATATATTCGTGTATATAGAATGTCTCATCTTCATAGTTCCAATTGAAATCATTGCCCATAAGAGTGACTCAATGGTTAATCCGATGACAAAGTGTGTATGAATAAACAACTACGACAGTCCTTGAAATCAAAACACAAATATGACAATTACATCATGAAAGACTTAAATATTTTTTAATGAAGGCCCAGGAGAAAATAAAAATGAGATCTAGTTCATAGGAATCAGAGTCTGTTACGATTCAGACAATGAGTTTCAGCACAAATTGGTCATTGAAGTTTTCAAACATGCATCTCTTACCATGCTGATCCCCACCCCCCAAAAAATTGGAAATGAGAATATGGCACCCAAATACCTCCTTTTAACATAATTATTGATGAAGCTGAAGGTGAGTTGAAGTTTGGGATATCCGTATTGGGTCTTCTTCAAGCCCAATACAAAGATTTTTGGAAGAATAGATGAGGAAAAAGGGACCTTCTCTTGGTTTGTGTTTAAGGTCCAACGGGGAGTGTCAGAAGTTCTCAGTGGTCGCCACAAAAGGACCTAATAATGTTTTTGAAGCCAAGTGTGAGCATTTGCTCTAAGGTGGACTGCATGACCCAAGCCCTGAGGGGTGTTCAGATTCGTGGTCTTGGTGGGCACACACATCGGGTGTCTGAACACTGGCCACCATTAGCAACCTTCACCTTGCTCATGCCACCTTAGAAATGCTGGTGAACTGGTGAGCATTGGAGTCACCAGAGAGAGTTAGAATAAGGTCCATATCATCTCAGGATCCCAAGTGGGATGTTGATACTAATGATGAGTCAGAAGGGTTCCCTGTTCATAGAGCTCATGGGGGTCTCTGCATGGAGAGCTGTTTCAAAGGACCTTAAATAGCACCTAAGTTCATGCAAAATTAGCCTTCTTCTCTGACAGATATGATCACTCTTACTTTTCATTGAACAAAGTATCTGAATATTAAAAAGACGTGTAATAGACACACTATCAAGGATTTATGATCTGACAGTCTGTAACCCCCAAAGTAAGAATGAGAATAGTGAAAATAACAGCAAAATGTTTACACTAAATTCAACCTAGTTTAAACTTCAGTTAAAAATAACCCCCAAAATAATAGAGACTTCTATATTTTTGCTTTGACATAACAAATTTTCAAAAACACATCCTATAATATTAAATAATATTAAAGGAACAATTGCCTACATGTTCCATTTGGTGGACACAAAAATGTCCAATGTATATTCTAGTCTTGATCAGAGGAGATTTATTTCTCATTGGAATATGAATATACAACAATGTGATTCAATACAATACAACTATATTTTAATATGCATATTTATACATATATGTATTCAAAAATAGAAGTGTGACATTTTTATAACATGAAATATGTATAATTGTGTGTGTGTGTGTGTGTGTGTGTGTGTGTATATATATATATATATATATATATATATATATATATATAGAGAGAGAGAGAGAGAGAGAGAGAGAGAGAGAGAGATCCAGCTCTTTCTATGCTTCAAGTTGAATGTGATATGTTCATTCGACATGGGTGGAATTAAATGATAATATTGCTTAGACTGCATAATTGGGTCATAAAATTGCTGGGGATTTGAAAATTGGTTCTGTGGGATGATTTAGAAAGTGTGAGCTCTCCACCTACCATGATTCTGCAGATCCTGCAACCATGATCTTGGCTCTCAGGAAACCACTCGCCATCCATGAGTGCCTAGATGATTCCAAGGACAGGGACTCTTTACCACATTAAGATGGGGATGTGGAATTGTTGGATTCTGTAGCTTTTGTGATTGGTTCTAATACAGTATGTGGAACTTTAGTGAAACAGAAATTATTCTGGAAGGAAAGTGTATTATATAATAGTGTATTGCCAGCAAGTCACATCAAAGAATTTTTTAAGAAAGTGATAATTTAGAATTTTGAAGTGTTTTTGTTTTTTCTATCACAGACAAAGGGCAAAATTTCTTCCAAATTGAGTACTTCAATCTTGGTGTCATACTATTTTATAATATAAATGTGGATGAAGATGGCAAGGTTACGCATATGACTCTGCTAGCTGGTAAGTATAAGTGACATTTATCATCTGAGGCACGGCATAGTAAATTATTTTTCTTTTCTTTCTTATTTCCTTTTATTTAAATTTTTTACTTATTTTTATTTTTGTAGTGCTGGTGATTATACCCAGGGCCTTGTGTATGGGAGGCAAGCACTCTACCAACTGAGCTACTGCCCCACCCCTATAGTAATTCCTTTTCTGTTATCAGTTCAGGAGAGAAGTATGAGCATATATGTATTTTTGTACCTAAAGCTAGTACAAAGCTTGTACTAAAAGCTAGTACTAGTACTGGTACAGAAATGTGTTCCCAGGGAAGGGTCCATTGAGTGAGGTGTACTGAATATTGCCTTCCAGGAAATAGAGACACATTGCATAGAGTGACTTGCTGAAAGTCACTTCAAAAAGTTGCACACCTTCTAAAACGAATGAGGAGATTTTCTCTTTTTTTCTTTTATTATTTATTTATTTATTTATTTGCTTTGCATTAGCATGGATGACAATGCTAATATGGTAGGTGAAAACTTCAGATAAATTGCACCGTCTTTTAGTCTTGAATATTGGATGAATGGTCCAAAGTATGGTGGCACAAAAGGTAGAATGTGTACACAGTTGAAATGAGAAGCCACCATATAAAATATTTCCCAAACACAGGCCCTGGATTTGTTCTGGACAATGAGAAAAACATTAGGCAGGACTGTGTTCACACAATAAAGAGTCTTGAATGTCTGCAGTAGTGATAAGAATTACAAATGATATGATGTTTCATAAGTGGAATTTACCTGCATTGCCATGTCACCCATGAATGACCTGGAAGTACTATTAGTCAGAGCATGAAGATGGTGGGATCAACTGGTCTACCTGGGAGCCAGAGGATGCTTTCTAACAGAAACCTCTTCCACGTTATCCCACGTGCAAAACAGCTAACACAGACGTTCTGGGTGATGAACATAAGATTTTTGAAGAGCTGACAGTGGAGAAGAACATTCCAAAGCAAAACATAAGAAATGTTAGTAAAACAGGTAAAGTCACTTTCCCTGTTCCTGTAGTATTCTGAAATTAACCAAAGTAGAGGGAGCTTGATTCATATCTTCCATTTGCAAAATTCAAATCCTTGAACAGTGAGCAACCCAAGTGATCTATGTTTTCCTTCCCCTTTCTTTCCTAGATAACTGTCCTGTGTCCTGATGTCTAAGAACCTTGCTTGATGAGCAGACACTTGAGGTTTGTACTTCCTGACATTTTGTTTTCTTAGGTATTTTTCTCCCTCTTAGGATAGTTTTCAAATGTTTCAAGGAGTGAAATGGTCCCTCCTTCAGAGTATTGAGATGACTATTTGTGTTTAAAACATGGATCAAACAACACTCCTTTAGTTTTCAGAGTGGGGTTCTTGAGTTGAGAGAGAGAGTGGGAGATTTCTTTGAAGCCATGGAGAAGGGAATACTCTGAACATTGGGGAATTCCCGTGTGAATAAACAACCCTGTAATGGAAAATTTCCAATAACTCTGGAGGAGATTTCTCAAAGACTTAGAATTTTTGGAGGTGGGAAACTAGAGGTCAAACCCAGCGATTCCCTATCCCTGAGTTACATCTCCATCCCATCTTATTCTGTATTCTGACACAGCATCTAAGATTCAGAAACTCACCTTGAACATGAGATCCTTATTCTACACCCAACTAAGTCACTGGCATTATAAGTATGCACCATTGTTCCAGGCACAAAATTTTTAATTTGTTGCACACAGGCACATGCCCCTTAGAAGCTCTCAAAGCAAGGGTGGCTTTGGAAATGTAGAATTTCCAATGAAAATGCTCCCTGTGGAATCCATACCTGAACAGACAAGGTCCAGAGAGAAGAGCTGTGTGTGAGTAGTCCTGCACTCCACTACCCAGCAGTGGATTTCTCCTTTTCATTGAAACGTTACCCAATATCATGCAACTGAAATCAGCTTGGAGATATTTTAATTTTTTTTTCCTTTAAATATTCACAGATCCTAATGAGATCAGGAATGTTTGCAACATCATCTTCAAAAGGACTTTGGAATCATCTGCAGGAAGACAAAAGACTCTCTCTTTAAAAATTATGATTTCATCATTTCTAAGAAGGAGCAACCTCTGTCTTAGAGAATAGCTGTCTGTTCTCTTTAATATGTTTCCTGTTATTCCTGTTTTACTAATTGATTAATAAATTTGATGTTATATGCTCAAATGTGAGCCTCTGAATCCGTTAATGAGGATTTAAATGCACAAAAATTCCTACTTCACTGTACCTATTAAAAAGCAGGATCTATAAATAAACAGGAGGTCATTTTAGTTAAGGAGGATTGCGTGATGGCTGACTTCACATGAGGATAGGAAAATGGGTGGGCTGCAACATCGAAGATGTGAGTGTGCTGTGGTCAGTTATGAGGTGTCCCTCCAAAGCTTCTGTGTGAAATCATGCAAGAATAGTCAGAGATGAAATGATAAAATATGAATGCTGTAACCTAATAAATGGATTAATCCACTTGGATGGACTCACTGGGTGCTGACTCTAGGCAGGAGGGTGTGGCTGGAGGAGGGGTCCCTGGGCTGTGCCTTTGGGGTCTCTGTCCTGTCCCTGGTGAGCAGAGCTCTTTCTGCTCCCTGGTGCCCTGTCCTGAGCTGCTCTCCTCCTCCAGGCCCTTCCGCCATTTTGTTCTGCCTCCCCTTGGGCCAGAGCCATGGAATTGGCCAACCACAGTTTGAACTTCTAAAACACTGATCCCAGATAAACTTTTCCTCCTCTAAAAGTAGTTCTAGTAAGACATTGCGTAACCACAGTAAGAGAGCTGAGTAAACTTATTGATGTGGTGAATTTTTTTTTTAATCAGATATCCCATGAGAGGCCAGGCTTCATGTCCAGACTACTGAATAAAAAAAGAGAAAGGAAAGTCCCACTAGAGATGGAGAGAATGTAAAACAATGCCCACCTGAAAGGGATGAGGGAAGCATCCCCTTTAGTTACAATCCTCCTAGTTTCACATAATAATCAGATCATTATGAGTTTGAGCTGCAAGGTGGTGCCCCAGGGCGTTTGGGCTGAGGTTGAGAAATGTTCTGAACACCAATATTGAGAAAGAGTCCCTCCTGTCCCTAGATAAATATTCCCCATATTTCCCAGAACTGTGGTTCTTAGTCATCGACCTGGGAGAGACAGGTGACATCTGACATGGGTCCAGGGCACAAGGAAAGTCCCCATTTGCAGACTTGGACACATCATTCTCAGAGTCCAAAGACTGCAGAGGGTGTCATATGATCAAAGAACAACCATCAGAAGGTGCTGGCATATGTCATTGTCCCTTAGGAGGTGGACAAAATGCTAATGAGCAGAAAAAGAACATTGTCCCTTTGAGAAAAGCCTCCCTTTAGGAAATGCCCTTTCCTAAGACAGATGCCAGTTCCCCGTGACCTGCAAAGGAAAGATCCCCTGGAAATAGCTACTGGCTCCTCTTGTTCTTCTCTCATCCATATTTATCATAACCATTGCAGCTGGTTTAACTCAGAAGAAAAACTAAATCCAATCATGAGGTCGCCATGCAAGGTCTGCGCTCCACAAGGTAGAATTGTATCAGCTAAAGTCAGGACTCAGATTCCCACAGAAGCATGGAACTGAGAGGCTCTGAAACAACTAAGTGATATCAGCAAATATATGGCAACTAGTAGATAGCACTTTGGCAGATTAATTTTTATTTTACATTTATTTACTTAAAGAGGAATGTGATAGTCATAGAAAGAGTTGAATTACATGAAGAGGGAAGGTTAATATCATGAATATAGATGTATGTGGAATGAGATGCTCATAAAATCTCATGTCACATAAAATTGAGAAATGTGGGAAGAGAGAGAGAAAGAAAGATAGAGAGAGAGAGAGAGAGAGAGAGAGAGAGAGAGATATCACCTCTAGATCAGTCCATCCAGGTACCTCTGCTGGGTCGACCTGAGATGAAGCACAGATCAGGATGAATCCGAGAGCAAGCAGATAGGTCCTCATCTTGATGAGATCTGTCTTCCAGTCTTCAGAAGCTCAGGGGAGGTGGGTACTGGAAAGAAGGAGTTTGATGTCCCTTTATATAGCATTGGTGACTTAACATGACAGGCAATGAATCCATTGTTTTCATCCTGAGATCTTCTGTCTGCTCAGTGTTTCCTGGTTGGCAGGGATGAGCTCTCTAGGAACTCCTGTTCTTCACCTAATGCTATGGATATTGGAAAAGCTTTAGTTTGGCCAAATAATTGACCTTTATGTATGGCTCTCGCACAAAGACTGTCATTGATTCCAAGGATAGTAATGTTCATTTCCTCTTTGATCCCCATGGCTGAATGGAAGATAAAGAACAAAACACTTCTCTAACATTTTAGTTGAATGCTCACAGATACATCTAAAATCAAAGATGGTACCCTGTGACCTAATGAAATTAGATTATTGTATCTCTACCTCAAATGCAAGGTAACAAGGCATCTCGCAAACAAGTCCAAGTGTAAATTTAAGAAGATATTACAAAAAATGATAAAGATCATACAAATGCTAGCCTCTTGCCAATGTATGATTTTGTTTTGTTTTGTTTTGTTTAGATCCATGCTCTTTCAAGTGATCCAGATGAATTATCCTTTGGTCAACAACCACATTAGATCAACCACAGCCAATCACTCTGAAAGTATTAGGAAACTTGCTATAGCATCTACACCAAGGACAACTGAGAGGATCCTGTCACCAGCTAAAATACACCTACCCATTGGATTTATGACCTGGGATTCCTTCTGGAAGTTTCTAAGTCTTTTGCCTAATTCCTACATATTTGAACAATTTTGATACAGGTTTTGTTCAGAGTGACGAATATGGGTCCCATTTGGTTTTTCTACCAATAGCTATCCAGTTCACCAGCGTCATTTTGTAAAGCATCTCTTGTCCCCCACAATATGTTTTTGGCAACGTGTCAAACATCAGGTAGCTATACTCTTAGGAATTTGTCTCAGTGTTCCCTATTCTATTTTTGATCTTCATGCCCATATTGGTGGAATTTCCATGCTGTGTTTGCTCTACAGCTCTGTAGTGTCCTTTTCAGATCACTTATTTTGGTGTCTTCTGCTTTGATAATCTTGCTTAGTATTTCTTTTCCTGCTCAGGTTCTATGATTCTTACAAATGAATTTAAAAATATTTTTTCCAGTTTAGTAAAAATATCATTCAGATTTCCATGGGGAGTGCTATGAATTTCTTTATTGGTCTTGGAAGGATGTCTAGTTTTACAATATTAATTCAGCCTATCCAAGAACATGGAATTTTCTTCTTGTATGATTTTCTTCAATTAATTTCTTCAATGTTTTGTGAATTTTCTTGTAGGTCTCTTTTAACTTCTTGCTTAGATAATTTCCACGAATATATTTTTTTCAGATTATTGTGAATGGAATGGTTTTCTAAAATTCTTTGCCTGCTGAATTAACTGTGTAGGCAATCTATCAGTTTATATGTGTCCATCTTGTGTCTTGCTATTTGATAAACTCATTTATAATCTCTAGAATTATTCTGGTGCAGTTTTTCAATTTGTGAATATGATAATATTATCAGCAATTACAGATAGTTGGCCCTCTCTTTTTTGCTTTATATATCCTTTGATTTCCTTTTCTTGCCTGATCACTTTGGCTAATATTTCAAGGACTATATGTAATAAGATGGTGGCAGTGGACACACTTGTATTGTTCGTGAATTAAAAATAAATTCTTCTAGTTTTTCTCCATTTAGTACTATATTGACCTTGGGATTGCTATAAATGGCCTTCATGTGGTTGAGAGAAGCTCCTTCAATTACTAGTGAAATTCTAAGAAAGTTAGTGAGATTCTATATCAAAATAAAATATAAATAGGGCAGGGAATGTGGCTCAGTGATTTAGCTCCCCTCATTTTGTTCCCTAGTAACAAAGAAATTAAGAATGAAATTATATTAAATAAACCTATGTCCATCCAAAGTAGTGAGAAATATGTAGCATAATATCTACCAAATGAAACCAGCCATACATTTGGGAGTCAACTCCTCCTGAAGAAGTGATTGACCCAAAAGATATAAGATGATGTAGCTCTCAGATAATCAATCAATTACATTAAGCCCTTTATCAGAGAGAAGATGTAGTTCCTGATAGGGGTTGAATTGAGTTCCCTGTCTGACAATTCCTATACTGAAATCTCTCCCACAGGACCAGGGTCTCCAGTGGGTAATTCAGCTAAAATGAGGCATTTAGTGGTTGGACCACTTCACTTGAATCATGCCCATGTCAGAAGAGGAGATATGAACTTCCAATGATCAGCATGGACGCTGACTAAGAGAGAGAATACCAAGCAATCCCAGGACAAGATGGTGCCCATCGGCCAACCAAAGAGGGCACCTCAGGAGGACCCAGGCCTGCCCACTCATTGCAAGGACCACAGTAGATGCTTTCCCACTATCTGTGATCCATGATAAAAACATTGACTCTCTCCATTACGTTTTCATGTCATTAACAGCACTAGTTGATGCCTACATGAAGTGCACCACGCTTCTTTTTGATAATGGAGAGTTTTATATTAGAAAGCTCATGTCCCTCAATCCCTTCCTCACGATCCATGGTGAGGAATGTAAGGGATGAGTTAGTGGCCACGGCTGCCATGGCAAAGCCCCATGCTGCTATATCACAGGGCAGAATTTATCTTCCCAGAGACGCGAGGGCTGGCATCTGTGTACTAATAATCTTCACTTCTGGGCAGAAGGAACTTCTCTGCATCTTCTGAGCCTTGCAGCAACCAAATTCTCTAAGAGTGCAAATTTCCTTTGGATATTCCCCATTCTCCTGATAAGCAGTCCAAGTGAATAACTGAGCTGATCTTACCATTAGAGACCTTCAAGTTTCAGATTCCTTGTTGATTGGAGCTCTCCTCTCTGTTTCCTGAATCAGAGCACCCTATTCTTCCACCTAGGTTTCAAAATACCCAAGGACCTGTATTGGAAACTTCCTAGCACTCTCTTCTGACAGTTGTCATTTGTGTGATGTTGCAGCCCATTCCTTCCTCTGTACTCATGATATATTCCACAGTTACACAGTCATCTTTAACTAAAATGATCTCCTGTCTCCTGTAGACCCACTGCATCAGAATGGATATTTCTGTCAATTGAAATTCTCCTAACCTTATCCAAAGACACATGTTTGTGCATATAAGGTCAAATTTATTAATAAATTAGGAATACAAGAATAGCAGGAAAGATATAGAAGAGGACTGACAGAAATTCCTTAGACAGAGTTTACAACTTTACAGAAAGGAAGAAATTACAATTATAATAAAAGAAGGGCATTTTATCTTCATAGAGATGGTTCCTAGTCCTTGAGAAGATGATTTGCAAACATTGCTGATCTCATTTGGATCTGTAGGGTTCAAAAGAAATTTAAATATTTCCAAGTAGATCTTAATGACATGATATTTCGAATGTTAGAATGCAAAAGAAAAAATCCAGTCCTGGGTAGTGGACTGCAGGAACGCTCATATGCAACTCTTTTCTCCAAACTTATATGTTCATGTACAGGATATACAGGGGTCACTTTCATAGGAAAGTCTACACTTGAAAGGTCTCTTCTTGCTTTGAGGGATCCTAAGGTGTGCATGTGTGCAACACAATATTTTTGTGTGCCAGGAGCCATGCTGCATGCCTATAATCCCAGGACTCAGAGACTGTGTCAAGACCAGGAAGATCTCAAGTTCAAGGCCAGCTTCTGCATCTTAGAGGCCATGTCAAAGTAAAGAATAAGATGGGGTACAGATGTAACTCAGTGGTACATTGTTCCTGGGTTAAATCTCTGGCACCTTTCCCTCCAAAATCTTAAAGTCTTTGAGGAATACCCTTTAGGGATGTTGAAGATTTTGCCATTGCAACGTAATAAAGTCACAAATGTTATTACTATTCCATTGTCCATCATTTGCAAACCACTCTCCCATTGTCTCCCAATAAAAGATCTCACTCTAAAAACTAAAGGGGTGTTGTTTGATCCGTGTTTTAAACACATATAGTAATCTCAACACCCTGAATGAGGGATCATTTCACGCATTCATACCTATGCCACGTATCATAAGGGGGAAAATACCTAACAGAACAAAATGTCGGGAAGCACAAACCTCAAGTGTCTGCTCATCAGGCAAGGTCCTTAGGCAGCAGGACAGTCATCTGGGAAAGAGAAAGGAAGGAAAAATCTAGGTCTTTGTGGTTGTTCAATTGTAATGATTTGCATTTTGCAAATGGAAGATATGAATCAAGCTGCTTGGCTTTTGGTTCATTTCAGAATTATACAGGAAGAGGGAAAGTGACTTTACCAGTTTCAATAATATTTCTTATGTTATCCTTTGGTATGTTATTCTCCACTGTCACCTCTTCAAACTTCTTCTTCTGCTCTTCACTCAGACTGTCTTCCTTAGCTGTTTTGCATGTGGGAAAACGTGGAAGAGGTTTCTGTTAGAAAGCATCCTCTGGGTCCCAGGTAGACCAGTTGATCCCACCATCTCCATGCTCTGACTAACAGTACTTACAGTCATATATGGGTGACATGGGAATGTGGGTAAATTCCACTTATGGAAATCATATCACCTTGTAATTCTTAGGACTACTGAGGGCATTCAAGATCCATTATTTTGACTAATATTGACTAATATTCATGCATTCTCCTGAACACCTTCAGGCCCTAAGTTTTGGGAATTATTCAATAATTCAAGCCCGATTCTCATTTGAACTCTGTCTACATTCTACAGTCTATGCCTTAGTATTCTGGACCATTCATCCAATATTCAATAGCAAAACGGGGGTGGAATTGAATTTTCCACCTAACATATTAGCATCATCATCTCTGATAATGCAAAAAAAAAAAAAAAAGAAGAAGAGTTAGAAACTCTCCTCCATCTTTGGAAAATTAAGAACTTAGCTCCATCTATTTCACATGTTGATCTAAGACCTCAAAGGTTCAAATGCATCTTTTGTTTGCTCTGTAGAAAGACTCAAATGTCTACATCCCCATCAGGATTGGAGCAGCATATATGAGGGGCTGGTCTTATTAAGTATTTATTTAAAGAACAAATATTTGTAAGTTTGGAAACTATTGGAACAATTATGATAAAACAAGGGTTTTTGGAAAAGATCACTGTGGTCATTAATACTGAACTGAGTGTACCAAATTTGACTTTTTACATGTACATAAGTAATTTTTCCATATTGTTCACTGTTGATTAATAATTTTCTATAAGGTTGGGGTTCACAATTGCACATTCACAAGTATGGGAATATAATTGGAATTTTACTTCAAAATCTTGGTTCATTAAGTGCCAAACACCCAGTTATACTACTGTGTATACCACTATGAAATCTGCAGAATGTGGTCTGCAACATTTAGGAGTGATATTTGATAGGACTCCATATGAAATGCATCTCTCATTTTCAGAGAGACAATCCCTCAGTACACCTGAGTCAATGGGATCTACTGTGGGAACACATTTCTGTATTAGTGCTTTAGTTCAGAAAACCTATGCTCATACTTCTCTCCTGAATTGATAACATAGAAGAAATCACTGTGCTGTGCTTTAGACAGTAAAATCACTATATTTACCTGCAATCAGAGTATTGTAGGTCACCTTGCCATCTGCATCCACATTTTTATTATAAAATACAATGGCACCATTTGAGACATACTTCATTTGGAAGGAATTGTCACCTGAGTCTGAGACAGAGAAAGAAACACTTGAAAAATTCTTGGTCTATAGAAAAAGGATGTAAAATAAGCATATAACAGTGCTACAGCCACATCAACATTTATAGCAGCTCAGCTCCCAGTAGCCAAGCTATGAAACCAACCTAGGTGCCCTTCAACAATTGAGTGGATAGAGAAAGTGGGATCCATATGCAAAATGGAATATTACTCAGCCTTAAAGAAGAATTAAATCATGGCATTTGCCAGTAAATGGATGGAGCTGGAGAATATCATGCTAAGCGAAATTAACCTACCCCCCAAAAAAACAAAAGCTGAAGGTTTTCTCTAATTTGCAGATGGTAATTCACAATTGGAGGGGGCTACGGAAGAATAGAGGTATGTTGGATAAAGCAGAGTAAAGGAACTGAAGGGGGCATGTGTTTTACCCTATGTACTCATATCACAACATGACCCGTGTGATTTTACATGAAGTATAACCAGAAGAATGAGCAATTATACTCCATTACATATGATTATATATAGATATAGATATACATAGATAGAATATAGACATGAACACACACACACACACAAACACACACACACACACACACACACACATATATATATATGGATAGATAGAGAGATACATGTCATAAAAATGTTACATTTCTATTATATATTTATATATACTCTAAGTGTATAAGCATGCATATATACATATACACATGTAAATATATAGAGTTGTATTTTATTAAATCATGTTGCTGTATATACATGTCATTTCTTTCAAAGTTCCAGCTATTGAACTCAGGGGCACTCAACCCCTAAGTCCCATCCAAATGCCTATTTTGCATTTTATTTAGAGACAGGGTCTCACTGAGTTGCTTAGGGCCTTGCTTTTGCTGAGGCTGGCCTCCAACTTGCAATCCTCCTGCCTCTGTCTTCTCATAGATATAGAATTCTGCATTATTTTTCATGTTGCTTTTAACTTGAGTTCAAGTTAGTTCAAATGCAGTATGAATATTTCACTGCTGTTTTTTCTAGTCTCATTCTTCCATTGGGGGTTTCAGTCTATCTGACCATAATTCTGTAATGGTGTATATATTACATATCTTTTTAATGTTTAGATAATTTGTTCATTGAAAAGCAATTGTGATTGATCATATCTGTCAGACAAGAGGAAGGGGAATATTGAAAGAAATATTTGCTGTAATTTAAGGTCGTTTTAAATAGCTCTGTGTGCCAGAGCACCCCATGTGCGACATGAATGGGGAATATTTCTGACTCATCATTAATACCAACACCCACTTGGGAATCTGAGATGATATGACCTTATTCTAACTCTCTCTGGGGTATCCCATGCCCACTAATTTACTAGAATTTCTAAGGTTTATATGAGCAAGTAGCAGCAGAAAGGTGGGGAGCATCTACACATAGCAATATGTGCGGTTCCCAGGACCATGAATCGGCATGCACACCATATTCTGGGTCATGCAGAACACAAAAGAGCAAATACTCACAATGAGTTTCATAGACTTCATTAGCGCCTTTGATTGCCACGAGTGTGAACTTGTGACACTCTCTGTTCAACCTTAGAAACAAAACAAGAGAAGCCTCCTTTGACTCGAGTATTTTTGCAAAATCTTGTATATTTGGCTTGAAGAAGAGTATGATTGAGATGGTAAAATAAATTGATGATTTCACTCATCCATGCATTCAACATCTCCATGTTATGGGATGCTCCCTGATATTCTATGGCAGGGTTTCTCAGCCTTGGCATTTCCTAGCTCTGGGTGGGATGGGTCAGGTTGTGTTGGAGACTCTTTTGAATTCATCCTTAAAGCTAATGGATGCAATCTATTGGCAGCAGACAGAGAATGGAAAGAGCCCACACACATGCTGGGGACTGATGGACCTTTGCCCTCAGCTCAGGATTCCCGGGGAAGAGTCTTTGCTCACTGTCTTGGGGTCTCTATGTTAAGGGATGTGGTTCAACAGGATCTCAAAACCACAATCTCCTTCAAGAAAAAGAGAGGTCAGAAGACTCCATTCTGTGAGCATCATCAAGACGTCTCACCATGGATTGGAGCCCAGTCCACGTGTCAGGAGTGAACTATTCAGTTCCTCAATATGGGAACAATTTTCACTTACTTGGAGTATAAGGTGATGAGTAACTTGTCACATCCATCAACACATTCAAGGTGATGGATATAGACTCTCAGGTCTCCACCT
Organism: Spermophilus citellus; assembly: GCF_964194105.1. Classification (NCBI taxonomy): domain Eukaryota; kingdom Metazoa; phylum Chordata; class Mammalia; order Rodentia; family Sciuridae; genus Spermophilus; species Spermophilus citellus. The sequence goes on from NC_138190.1 coordinate 2,867,468, forward strand.
TGTTCGATCTTCTCCACATGATTGGCTGCCATGAGAATGGTACGCCAGTCCCCGGTGATCTGCAAAGGAAACGTCCCCTGGGAATGGCTACTGGTTCCACTTTCTTGACTCTCATCCACACTTATTAGAACCACAGCAGCTGGTTCCAATTAAAATCAGGAGGCAGCCATGCAAGCTCTGCTCTCCAGAGGTAGAATCCCATAGGATAAGGTCAGATTTCCACAGGGAGCATGGAATTAAGAGGCTCTGAAACAGCTAAACTACTTCAGCAAATTTATGAGATCTACTAGGTGGCACCTTAACTTTTTATTAACTTACTTATTGCAGGAGAAATGTGATAGTCACAGAAAAAGTTAGAATTCAGAAGTAGAGAAGGGTCATCTCATGATTAGAGATATATGTGGACTGAGATGCTCCTAAAATCCCATGTCACTTAAAATTCAGGTACTGGGGAGAATGAGAGAAAGAGGGAGTGAGGAAGAGACCACCCCCAAGATCAGCCCTTCCAGGTACCTCTGCTGGGTCAAACTGGGATGAAGCACAGATCAGAGCAAATCCAATAGCGAGCAGAAAGATCCTCATCTTGATGCAATCTGTCTTCCAGTCCTTCAGGAGATCAGGGTAGATGAGCGATTGAAGAGAACGAGTTTGATGCCTCTTTATATAGTATTGACGGCTTGGCATGAGCAGCAATGGATCCATTGTTTTTCATCCTGACCTTCTGTCTGCTCAGTGTTTCCTGGTTGGCTGGGATGGACTGTCCAGGACCTTCTGTCATTTAACTAATGAGATTAATATTACCAAAAGCTTAAGTTTGACCAGATCACTGACCTCTATATAGACTCATATATGTCCCTGAGAAAGCACAGGGTAGAGTTCAATCCTCTTTGTTCAGTTCCTTTAAACACCTGAATAAAACAACACACAGGCTGTGCCCATGGATCCTGAGGTCTGCTGAGCATGCACTCAGAGCCCAGAGACTTCACGTGTAGCCATGGGTGATTCTTGCCCTGGTCTGTATTCCCTGGATTCACAGCCCCTGATCTTGCCCGAGGTTTCCAAGTCCCCAGGCACCTGTCTGCACACATGTCACCTGCCTGGAGCTGTCTCTGCTGACTCTCCTCCTGTAGGTTTGGCAATATCCATCTCCCTTCTCCTCCAAGGCATCTGTCTTAGGAAGGGGCATTTTCAAAAGGTAGACTTTCCTCAAAGGGACAATGTTCTTTTTCTTCTCATTAGCATTTTGTCCACCTCCTAAGGGACAATGACATATGCCAGCAACTTCTGATGGTTGTTCTTTGATCATATGACACCCTTTGCAGTCTTTGGACTCTGGGAATGATGTGTCCAAGTCTCCAACTGGGGGCTTTCCTTGCTGATCTCCTTGTGCCCTGGCGCCATGTCAGATGTCACATGTCTCTTCCACATCGATGACTAAGAACCACAGTCCTGGGAAATATGGGGAATATTTATCTCTGGACAGGAGGGACTCTCTCTCCATGTTCGTGTTCAGAACATTTCTCAACCTCAACCCAAACACCCAGAGGCACCACCCTGCAGTTCAAACACATAATTATCCCATTATTATCTGACACTAGGAGGATTGTAAGTAATGGGGAGCCTTCCTTCATCCCTGTCAGGTGGACATTTTCTTTACATTCTCTCAGTCTCTAGTGTGACTTTCTTTCTTTCTTTCTTTCTTTCTTTCTTTCTTTCTTTCTTTCTTTCTTTCTTTCTTTCTTTCTTTCTTTTTTTTTTTGGTTCTTTAGCAGTCTGGACATGAAGCCTGGCCTCGCATGGGATATCTGATTAAAAATAAAAAATTCCCCTCATCAGTAAATTTACTCAGCTGTCTTACTGTGGCAATGCAATGCCTCATTAGAAATGTTTTTAGAGAAGTAAAAGTTTATCCAGGCTCAGTGTTTTAGAAGTTCAAACTGTGGTTGCCAATTCCATGGCTCTGGCCCAAGGGAGGCAGAACAAAATGGCGGAAGGACCTGGAGGAGGAGAACAGCTCAGGACAGGCACCAGGAAGCAGAGACAGCTCTGCTCACCAGGGACAGGACAGAAACCACAAAGACACAGCCCAGGGACCCCCTCCTCCAGGAATACCCACCTGCCTAGAGTAGCACCCAGGGAGTACACTCAAGTGGATTAATCCATTTATTAGTTTACAGCATTCACATCTTATCTTTTCATCTCTGACTATTCTTGCATGATCTCACACAGGAGCTTTGAAGGGACACCTCATGACTGACCACAGCACACTCACATCTGCGAAGTTGCAGCCCATCCCTTCCCCTATCCTCATCCTTAACTAAAATGACCTCCTGTTTTCTTATAGATCCTGATTTTAATAGGTACAGTGAAGTAGGGATTTCTGTGCATTTAAATCCTCATTAATGGATTCAAAGACTCATATTTGAGCATATATGATCAAATTTATTAATCAGCTAGTAATACAGGAATAGCAGGAAAGATATTCAAGGGAACAAACACCAATTCTCTAAGACAGAGTTTGCTCCTTCCTAGAAATGATGAAATCATAATTTTAAACAGAGAGTCTTTTATCGTCATGTGGATGATTCTGAAGTTCTTGATAATATGATGCTGCAAACATTCCTGATCTCATTAGAATCTGTCAATATTTTAAAAAAATAAAGTATCACCAAGCTGATCTCATTGAGTAGTGTTTGAATGTAAAGGAAAAATCCAATCCTTGGTAATGGAGTGCAGGACCGCTCACACACAACTCTTATCTCTGGACCTAGTCTCTTCATGTATGGATTCCACAGGGATCATTTTCATAGGAAAATCTACATTTCCAAAGTCACCCTTGCTTAGAGAGTTTCTAAAGAGAATGTGCATGTGTGTAACAAATTATAAATTTTGTGCCTGAAGCAATGGTGCATGGTTGTGATCCCAGGGACTCAGAAGGCTAACGAATGAGGATCTCAAGTTCAAGGTGAGGTTCTGAATCTTGGATGAGGTGTCAAAATAAAGAATAAAATGTGATGGAGAGGTAACTCAGGGCTAGAGAGTCCCTGGGTTTAACCCCTAGATCCCCACCTCCAAATCTGTAGTCTTTGAGAAATCTCCTCTAGGGTTATTGAAGATTTTCCAAAGCAGGGTAGTTTATTTACACTGGAACTCGCCAATATTAAGGCTATTTCATTCTCCATGGCTTCACAGAAAGCTCTCCCACTCTCTCCCAACTGAAGAACCCCACTCTGAAAAACAATAGAGTGGTGTTTGTTCCATGTTTTCAACACATATACTCATCTGTAACCCTGATGAGGGAACATTTCATTCATACATACATATGCAATGTATCATGAGGGGAAAAATATCTAACAGAACAAATTTCAGGAAGAACAAACCTCACGTGTGTGCTCATCAGGCAAGGTTCTTAGACATCAGGACAGTTATCTGGGAAAGAGAAGGAAAGGAAAAATCCAGATCAGTGGGGTTGTTCAATGTCTATGGATTTGAATTTTGCAAATGAAAGATATGAATCAAGCTCCCTGTCCTTTCATTCATTTCAGAATACTACAGGAATATGGAATGCGACTTTACCTGTTTCAATAACATGTCTTATGTTTTCCTTTGGAATGTTATTTTCCACCGTCAGCTCTTCAAACTTCTTTTGCACATCTTCACTCAGATTGTCTTCCTGAGATGTTTTGCATGTGGGATAATGTGGAACAGGTTTCTGTTAGAAAGCGTCCTCTGGGTCTGAGGTAGACCAGTTGATCCCACCATCTCCATGCTCTGACTCATATTACTTCCAGTCATTTACGAGTGACATGGGAACGTGGGTAAACTCCACTCATGGAAATCATATCACCCTGTAATTCTTAGGACAACTGAGGACATTCAAGATCCTTTATTGTGTGAACTCAATCCTGCCTAATATTTCTGTATTATCAGGGGCTAAGCTTTGGAAATTATTCTATACTGTGCCTTCTCCTTTCAACTCTGTCTAAATTTTAGAGTCTACGCCCCAGGATTCTGGATCATTCATCCAATATTCAATAGTACAAGAGTAGTGGTGTTGATCTGAGCTTCCCACCTAGCACATTAGCCTACTCATCTCTGCTAATGCAAAACAAAAAGGAAAAAAAAAGAAAGAGAAAGAAAGAAATAAACGAAGAAGAAAGAAAGAAAAATAAAGAAAGAAAGAATGAAGGAGATAATCTCCTCATTCATTTTTAAGGCTTTGAAAGTTTTAGGAGTGCCTTGCAGTAGGGCATCATAGGTAATGTGTCTCTATTTCCTGGAAGGCAATATCTCAGTACACCTCACTCAATGGACCCTAATGTGGGAACACATTTCTGTATTAGTACCAGTACTAGCTTTTAGTACAATCTTTATACTAGCTTTAGTTATACAAGTACATATATGCTCATACATCTCTCCTGAACTTATAATACATAAAAAAATAGTATATGGGCTGGGGCGATAGATCAGTTGGTAGACTGCTTGCCTCACAAGCCCTGGGTTCAAATCCCAGATATACAAAAAAGGAAAAAGAAATCACTATGCTGTGTTTTAGACTACAAATGTCACTTATACTTACCAGCAAGCACAGTCATATGGGTAACCTTGCCATCTCCATCCACATTTATATTGTAAAATACTATGACACCATCAGAGAAGTACTCGATTTTGAAGAAATTTTGCCCTTTGTCTCTGATAAAAAAAGAAACACTACAAAACTCTAAATGATCACCTTTCTTAAAAAATTATTTGGTGTGACTTGCTGGGAACATACTATTGTGAACCCTTTGGTCCAGAATAATCTCTGTTTCATTAATGTTCCATGTCCTATGTTAGAATCAGGCACAGATGCTGCAGAGAGAGGCCAAGATTTCCATGTCCCCATCTGCACATGGTAAAGGGTCCCTGTCCTTTGAATCACCTAGTCAGTCATAGATGGTAAGTGGTTTCTTGAGAGCCATGATCCTGGTTGCTGGATCTGCAGAATTATTGTAGGAAGTATTTTTCAAAATTTGTTATTTTCAAGCCTAAATATAGAAGTCTGAATTATTGGGGGGGGGTGATTTAGCTGAAGGTCAAATTAGGTTGTATTTAGTATAAATATTTTGCTATTATTTTCACTATTCTCATTCTTACATTTGGGGTTTCAGACTTTCAGAGCATAAATCCTTAATAGTGTGTCTATTCCACATCTTTTAATATTCAGATTGTTTGTTCAATAAAAAGCAGGTGTGATCATATCTGCCAAAGAAGAAGGCTAATACTGAAAAAAATGCTGTAACTTAAGGTCATTTTAAACAGCACTCCATGCAGAGACCCCCATGAGCTATATATATACAGGGAACCCTTCTGACTCATCATTAGTACCAACATCTCACTTGGGAACCTGAGATGATATGGACCTTATTCTAACTCTCTCTGGTGACTCCAATGCTCACCAGTTCACCAGCATTTCCAAGGTTTTATGAGCAAGAAGAAGTTTGCTAATGTTGGCCAGTGTCCACACCCTCCGATGTGTGTGCCCACCAAGACCACGAATCTGAACACCCCTCAAGGCTTGGGTCATGGTGTCCACCTTAGAGCAAATACTCACATTTGGCTTTGTAAATATCATGAGGGCCTTTGGATCATCTGATTAATAACTTCTGACACTACCCATTGGACCTTGAAAAAAACCAAGAGAAGCCCATTTTTTCTTATCAATTCTTGCAAAAATCTTCATATTTTACTTGAATAAGGGTAGGAGTGAGAAGATAACTGAGATGGGAAAATCCACCGATGATGTCACTCTTCCATGCATTGAATGTCTCCATGTTATGGGATGTTTTTGAATGATCTATGGCAGGGTTTTTCATCCTTGGCAATTACCAGCTCTGGTTGGAGTGGGTTAGGTTGTGTTAGAAACTCCTGGACATTGTCCAGCTTCATAATCACTGGGCTGAACCCAAAATATAATCTTAGCTCTCACTGCCATTGGGACAGCCAGAGATCTGCAGGTCTGACCATGTAGCCAGTGGAGGGGTTTGTAAGGAGACTCCCACCTCAGGATGGCAAGAAAATGCAGGGATATTCCTATGCATGCATACATATTATAGGTGCATAATATTTCTATGCATAGGCATGCATATTTTATAGATGTACTTAATATTTATATTAACAATGTTAAATCCTTAATATTATCAATATTCCACCTAAACAATCTCTATATATGCACATGACATTAATATACATACGTTTATTTTTTCCTGTCTTAATTATCAGAGTCTCACCTCTCATATAAATGCTGCTGCTCCTGTGAATTCTAAAATCTAAATTCCTCACACTCTGTCCTCTCTCTCTATGTTCTGGGAATTCAGGATACAGTTCTTTCCAAGCAGGGACACAGACACAAACACAGAATTGAGCACAGAAGTGACCTAAGAGACCAATGTAATGTCAGATGTGTCCCCCGTTGTTCCATTACACTGGGGATGATTTTCACTTACTTGGAGTACAAGAGGAAGTCAATATTGTTTCCTACATCACTACAATCTAAGTGACGGAAATGGAACCTCATCTCTCCATATTCTCTAATCTTCTCTAAGTCATCAGCTCCCACAAGAATGGTGTGCCAGTCCCTGGTGACCTGCAAAGAAAAGGTCCCCTGGAAATGGCTATGGGTTCCTCTGGTTCTTCTCTCATCCACACTATTTATAACCATTGCAGCTGGTTTAGCCCAGTAGAAAAACTAAATCCAGTCAAGAGGTTGCCATGAAAGCTCTGCTCTCCACAAGTTAGAATTGTATCAGAGAAAGTTACGACTCAGATTCCCACAGAAGAATGGAATTGAGAGGCTCTGAAACTAAGAAATATCAGCAAATATATGGCAACTAGTAGACAGCATTTTGGGAGATTAATTTTTTTACATTTATTTTACATTTGGTTTTATCTTTGTCTTCACCTGCACTGGGATGAAGACAGTAATTCTGACAATAATGGCTAAAGAAAAAATTATGTAACATTCCAGCAGGCACTTAAAAAACAATTTTCTGAACAATTTACATTATCCTGAACAGAATTATTAAATATAATGAAAAGGAAAGGTGAAAGTAAACAAACAGATCTTTTGACCTCCTTTTGTGTTCACATATTAAAGCAATCCTCAACAGCTGTTTACCCAATTTAAATTAAACCACTTAAATCACATGAATAAGAAAAAAAATATTTGGATTCATTTATTCATGAGTGCTGTTCATATATGATATATGGACATACACACATACAAACATACAACACAAAACACAATTGTGCACACATAATGTAATACATACAACACATAATAGTAAAGGCCTTGTAACTTTTTATAGCTGAAGTCTCCATTGCAGTGTTTAAAAACTCCATAGTCAAAAAATAGAACTGATCAGAAAAACATTAACCTAGGTCTGTATGAGCTCAAAAAACAAAATAGAACTTCATGATGTGGGAGAGGGCAATCATAAAATATATATTGAAAAAAGCATCCTGGTTTCATTAGCCTCCAGGTGTGGGAGAACCACTGTCTCAGATATAAGGATAGCCAAACTGGAGTTCTGGATATCAGCTTTTATGGATTTGAGCCAAATCACCTTCTTTTTGGTCTGTAGAAATCGCTTTAGTTAATCTCTCTGAATTCCAAATTGGCTGCTGTTCTCCCTGTGGAAAAACACAAACAGACCCCTGACTCCAGACAATCACTGGGTCAGGACTTTTCCATGGTCCTGTTAGAATATTCTTCCAAAGTACCTTGGGCTTATGTACATTTTTTGGACACATATGCCTTTCTGCAGCACTAAGCCCTGATGCATCCAAATTTAAAAAGTTTAGAGTAAAAAGGGTTATTTTAAGATTATCTTTGGGGAATATATACCCCTTCCCAATTCCTCTTTTTGCTTTAATAAGTACATTTTAATAGTTTGATCAGCTCTTTCAACTATGCCTTGTCCCTGTGGATTGTATGGGATTCCTGTTATATGAGCTATAATATCTTTAATATTTTTCTCTGGTATGAAGGGAGCCCATCAAAAATCCAGAAGAAGTATCAACTGTAACATGTAAATATTTTAATTTTCCAAATTCTGGCAAGTGTGTGACATCCATCTGCCAAATATGGTTAGGTATCAGTCCTCTAGGATTGACTCCAAGATTAACTTGTGGTAAAAAGGTCACACAATTTTGACATTGTTTTATTATTTGTCTAGCTTGTTCCTTAGTTATTTTAAAACACTTTTGTAAAGTACTAGCATTGCCATGGAACTTTTTTTATGAAAGTTTGTAGCTTCTTCTAGTGTAGATAAAATATGTATGTCATGTGTAGTTTTATCTGCTAAATCAGTGCCGAAACTAAGGGCTTCAGGCAATCCTGTATGTGCCCTGATATGTCCTATACGAATGGATCTTTTCTATCCCAGATTAGACTTTGTATTGTGGAAAAATAAGAGAAAACAGTAGAGGAAGTGGAAATCCTACCAGCACCTTCAAGGGATACTATAGCATTAACTATATACTGACTATCAGAAATTAAATTAAATACAGAATCTTTAAACATCACAAAAGCTTGTAATACTGCAAAAAAATAAGCTCTACATTTTGAGCTGATTATTTTGGTACTAAAAATGTAAAAGTTTCATCAGGTGTAACTACTGCTGCTGTACCATTATTTGACCCATCAATGGATATATTTGGAGCATTCATGATAGGTGTTTTTCTTGTCATTTTTGGAAAAACTACAGGATGCAATGACAAAAAAGAAAATAAAGGATTAGATGTTAAGTGGTTATCAAATGAAACGTTAGATTTACACATGATTATTGCCCAAGTATTTAACTCATTAGCTAACTCATCCATTTGATCCATAGTATATGGAGTAATCATTTTATTGGGAGAAGTTCCAAACACTCCCTTTGCTGCTTTTATTCGTTTGAGTATTAATTGTCCTACAGCCTCAGGATACCTAGTTAGAATAGTGTTGGGAGAATAAGATAAATGTATCCACAATAATGCACCTTCTTGCAAAAATACTCCTGTAGGAATATTTTTTGTTGGTAGTACAATAAATAATAAAGGCAAACTTATATCAATTCTATCCAATTTTTTTCCATATATGTTTCAATGATTTTTAATGTCTTTTTTGTGTCAGGCGTTAACATGCGGGGTGAATTTGGATCTGATGGACCTTTTAAGATATCAAATAAAGGTCCCAACTCTCCTGTTGGTGTACCTAGATAAGGCCTTATCCAATTTATGTCTCCTAATAATTTCTGAAAGTTGTTAAGTGATTTGATTTGATCTACTCGCATTTGAATTTTTGGTGGACGGACCATGGTTGAGGATAATAGAACTCCTAAATAATTAATTGGAAAATTTAATTGTACTTTATCTATTGCTATCTCTAGATTATAACTTTTTAATAAGTTTGTAAGTGTGGCATAACATTCCAGCAATGTGTTTTTATCTTTATGTGCTAATAATACATCATCCATATAGTGAAATATTTGTAGTTCAGGATTTTGATTTCTAAGTGGCTGGATTACTTTGTTAACATAAATCTGACACATAGTTGGGCTGTTAGCCATCCCTTGAGGGAGTACTTTCCATTCATATCTCTGATCAGGACCTTCATTTTTCAGTGCAGGGATAGTAAATGCAAAACGTGTACTATCCTCAGGATGAATTGGAATTGAAAAAATATCTTTAATATCTATAACTAAAACATACCAGGTTTTTGGCAAAGCAGACAATTGAGGAATCCCCGATTGAGCAGGTCCCATAATAACCATCTCATTATTAATGGCTCTTGATTTTACTGGGATGGATCCCAGTAAAATGGATCCAAATATTTTTTTTTTTCGTCTTAATCACTTGATTTAAATGGTTTAATTTAAATTTGGTAAACAGCTGTTGAGGATTGTTTTAATATGTGAACAAAAAAGGAGGTTAACAGATCTGTGTGTTTACTTTCACCTTTCCTTTTTATTATATATAATAATTCTATTCAGGATAATGTAAATTGTTCAGAAAGTTGTTTTCTTTTAGTGCCTGCTGGAATGTTACATAATTTTTTCTTTAGCCATTATTGCCAGAATTCCTATCTTCACCCCGAAGTCAGTGAAGACAAAGATAAAACCAATCTACAGCTTCTGCAATACCTATCACTGAACTGCTTGCAGAACTTGCCTGGACTATGTAGCACTTGTATGCATTGTGAACTATCTGTTGGTGCAGCGACTTGTGGTAGTGTTGGGGTATTTTTGCTGATGGTGTCATCAGTGGTCCCATTTTTTCCAAAAGGAGCTGTCAATTGGCCTGGTGTATCCTCCTCCCTTCTGCTTGTGATGGTTGTTTAGCTAAAATTTGGGGGCCATCAGAGGT
>NC_138190.1:2882853-2942853 GCF_964194105.1 Spermophilus citellus
GGAGGATCTCAAGTTCAAGTCCAGCTTCTGTGTCTTAGAGGCCATATCAAAATAAAGAATAAGATGGGGTAGACATGTGACTCAGTGGTAGATTCTTCCTGGATTAAATCTCTGGTACTTTTCCCTTCAAAATCTGAAAGTCTTTGAGAAATCTCCTTTAGGGATATTGAAGATTTGAACATTGCAAGGTAATGTATTCACCAATGTTATTACTATTCCACTGTCCATGGCTTCTCAAAATGCTGTCCCACTGTCTCCCAATAAAAGGTCACACTCTGAAAACTAAAGGGGTGTTGTTTGATCCATGTTTTAAATGCATGTAGTCATTCAACACACTTAAGGAGAGACCATTTCACTCATTCATAACTATGCCAAGTATCATAAGGGGAAAAATGCCTAACCAAACAAAATGTCAGAATGTACAAACCTCAAGTATCTGCTCATCAGGCAAGGTCCTTAGGCAGCAGGACAGTCATCTGTGAAAGAGAAGGTAAGATAAATCTAGATCACTGGGGTTGCTCAATGTGTAATGATTTGAGCTTTCCAAATGGAAGATATGAATGAAGCTCCCTCTCCTCTGGTTCATTTCAGATTACTACAGGAACAGGGAAAGTGACTTTACCAGTTTCAATAATATTTCTTATGTTCTCCTTTGGAATCCTGGATGCCACTGTCACCTCTTCAAACTTCTTCTTATGCTCTTCACTCAGACTGTCTTCCTTAGCTGTGTTTTATGGGGGATAACATGGAAGAGGTTTCTGTTAGAAAGCATCCTCTGGGTCCCAGGTAGACCAGTTGATCCCACCAACTAAGAGTACTTCCGGGTCATTTAGGGGTGACATGGGAATGTGGGTAAATTCCACTTATGGAAATCATATCATCTTGTAATTCTTAGGACTACTGAGGACATTCAAGACCCTTTATTGTGTGAATTCAAACCTGCCTGTTATTATTTTCATTTTCCCGAACACCTCCAAGACCTAAGCTTTGGGAAACATTCTGTACTGTGGCTTCTCATTTCAATTCTGCCTAAATTCTAGAGTTTATGTTCCCATATTCTGGATCATTCATCCAGTATTCAATATCAGAAGAGGGGAAGAATTGATCTGAAGTTTTCACCTAGCACATTAGCATGGTCATCTCTGCTGCAAAGCAAAAAAACAAAATAAAACAAAAACAAAAAAAAAAACAAGCAAAAAAAGAAAATCTTTCCTTAATCTTTGATAAAATAAGTTTCAAGCTGCATCAATTTCAAAGGTGAATCTAAGACCTCAAAAGTTCAAATTATATTTTGTTTTCTCTGAGACAAGATGCAAAAATTTTATCACTGGCAGTATTGGAGCAACGTATGTGATGAGGTGTTCTTGAGTATTTATTTAAAGAATGGTAACTTTAAGTTTTGAAAGTATTCAAACAATTTTGATAAGATGAAGGGTTGATGGTGGAGATCAGTATAGACATTAATACTGAAATGAGAGAACTAAATTTGAATTTATATATACATAAGTATTTTTCCATATTGTTCATTGGTGCTTTATAAGTTTCCATAAGATTGGATTCAGCATTGCATATTCACAAGTATAGGCATATAATCTGAATTCAACTTTTAAAAAAATTAAGAAAGAAATTACTTTGCTGTGCTTCAAAGGGCACATGTTACTTATACTTACCACCAACAGCGGTCATATGAGTAACCTTGCCATTTCCATCCACATATTTATTAGAAAATATTATGATACCATTGGAGAAGTACTCGATTTGGAAGAAATTTTGCCCTGCGTCTGTCATTGAAAAAGAAACACTTTAAAAACTCTAAATTATCACCTTTCTTACAAAAATCATTTGGTGTGAGTTGCTGGAAACACAGTATCATGGACCCTTTTTTCCCCAACAATCTCTTTCACTAAAGATCCACGTACTGTGTTAGAATTAGGCACAGAAGCTGCAGAGAGAGGCCAACAATTTCATGTCCCCATCTGAACATGGTAAAGAGTCCTGACCTTGGAATTGCCTAGGCATTCATGGATGGCAATTGGTATCCTGAGAGCCAAGATCCTGGTTACAGGATCTGCATAATCATGGTATGTGGAGAGCTCGCACTCTCTAAATCATCCCACAGAAGTAAATTTTCAAATCCTTACTGATTTTATGACTCAGTTATCCAGTCTAAGCAATATTATCATGTAATTCCACCCATGTTGAATGAAAACAGCACATTGAACTTGAAGCATAGAAAGAGCTAGATCTCTCTCTTTCTCTTACTCTCTCTCTCTCCCTCTCTCTGTATATATTTATACACACACACATATTTATACATATGTTCATGTTATAAAAATGTCACCTTCTATTTTTTCAATACATAAATACATATATGTATAAATATGCAAATATATGCATATTAAAATACAATTGTACCTTATTGAAACATATTGCTGTATATTCATATTCCAATGAGAAATAAAGCTTCTATGATCTAGACTAGAATACCACATTGGACATTTTTGTGTCCATCTAATGTCTTTTAATATTATAGGTTGTGATTTTGAAAATTTGTTATGTTAAAGCAAAAATATAGAAGTCTATTATTTTGGGGGTTATTTTAGCTGAAGTTTAAACTAGGTTGAATTTAGTGTAAATATTTTGCTGTTATTTTCACTATTGTCATTCTTACATTTGGGGTTTCAGACTGTCAGATTATGAATCCTTGATAGTGTGTCTATTACACATCTTTTTAATATTCAGGTCATTTGTTGAATGAAAAGCAGGTGTGATTATATCTGACAGAGAACAAGGCTAATTTTGCAGGAACGAAGGTGATATTTAAGGTCTTTTAAAACAGCTCTCCATGCAGAAAACTCCATGAGCTATATAAACCAGGAACCCTTGTAACTCACCATTGATACCAACATCCCACTTGGGAACCTAGGATAATATGGACCTTATTCTAACTCTCTCTGGAGACTCCAATGCTCACCAGTTGACCAGAATTTCCAAGGTTGCATGAGCAAAGAGAAGTTTGCTAATGGTGGCCAGTGTCCAGTCCCCAATGTGAGTGCCCACCAAGACCATGAATCTGAACACCCCTCAAGGCTTGGGTCATCCAATCAATATTAGAGCAAATACTCACACTCGACTTCATAAACATCATGAGGTCCTTTTGTGGACTCCACTGAGAACTTCTGACACTCCCCATTGGACCTTAAAAACAAACCAAGAGAAGGTCCCTTTTTCCTCATCTATTCTTGCAAAAATCTTTTTGTTGGGCTTGAAGAAGACCCAATACTGATATCGCAAACTTCAACTCACCTTCAACTTCACCAATAATCGTGTTAACAGGAGGTATATGGGTGGCATATCGTCTTTTCAATTTTGTTATTTTATTGGGGGGGGCATTAGCATGGTAAGAGATGCACATTTGAAAACTTCAATGACCAATTGGTGTTGAATATCATGTTCTGAAACATAACAGACTCTGCTTCCTATGAACTAGTTTTCATTTTTATTTTCTCCTGGGTCTTGGTTAACAAATATTCAAGTCTTTTGTGATGTAACTGTCATATTTATGTTTTTATTTCAAGGACCATAATAGCAGTTTATTTATACACACTTTGTCATTGGATTAACCACTGAGTCATTCTTATGTGCAATGATTTCAATTGGAATCATGAAGATGAGACATTCTATATACACCTATATGTTATATTTATATTTTATAGAGATTTTAAATTTTTGCCACACTATCCCAATATCCAAATAATCCTAATCATCTTACAAATATTCAATATCATCATAGAAAATGTCAGCTGGAGAATCATGATTGACATGGATTAATGTGTACATCCTGCTCTTTTGAATTCATTCTTAAAGCCAATGGATGCAATCTATTGGCAATACACAGAAAATGGAAAGAGTCCACACACACATTCTGGGGTCTGATGGACCCTTGCAGTCAGCTGGGGATTCCAAGGAAGAGTCTTTGCTCACAGTCTTTGGGTCTCTATGTTAAGGGATATTGTTCAACAGGATCTTAAAACCACAATCTCCTTCAAGAAAACACCAATAGTGGTGAGTCTCTAGGGTGCTCCTGTTGATGTCCAGCTTCCACACAACGAAGAACACACATCTATGAGAGAGGTCAGAAGACTCCATTCTGTGAGCATCGTCAAGACGTCTCACCATGGATTGGAGCCCAGCCCACGTGTCAGAAGTGAACTATTTAGTTTCTCAACATGGGGACAATTTTCACTTACTTAACGTAGAAGGTGGCGACTAACTTCTCACATGCATCAATACATTCAAGGTGACGGAAAAGGACTCTCAGATCTGCATCTTCACTAATCTTCTCTACGTTATCTGCTCCCATGAGAATGGTGTGCCAGTCCCCAGTGATCTGCAAAGGAAAGGTCCCCTGGGAATGGCTACTGGCTCCTCCTCCTCATCTCTCATCCACAATTATTAGAACCATGGCAGGTGGTTTAGCTCAGAAGGAAACAACAAACCCAATCAGGAGGTTTCCAAGCAAGCTCTGCTCTCCAGAGGAAGAATCCCATCAGATAAGGTCAGATTCCCACAGGGAGCATGGGATTGAGAGGCTCTGAAACAGCTGAACAACTTCACCAAATGTATGGGATCTAGTAGGTGACACTGTGGCACCTTAACTTTTATTTACTTCCTTACTTCAGGAGGAATGTGATAGTCACAGAAAGAGTAGGAATTCAGAAGTAAAGAAGGATCATATCATGATTACAGATGTATGTGGACTGAGATGCTCCTAAAACCCCATGTCACTTAAAAGTGAGAAATTTGGGGAGAAAGAGAGAAAGAAGGAGAGAGGAAGGGATCACCCCCAAGATCAGCCCATCCAGGTACCTCTGCTGGGTCAAACTGGGATGAAGCACAGATCAGAGCGAATCCGAGAGCGAGCAGAAAGGTCCTCATTTTGATGAGTTCTGTCTTCCTGTCCTTCAGGGGCTCAGGGGAGGTGAGCAATTGGACAGAAGGAGTTCGCTGCCTCTTTATATAGTATTGATGTCTTGGCACAAGCAGCAATGGATCCATTGTTTTTCATTCTGAACCTTCAGTCTGCTCAGTGCTTCCTGGTTGGCTTGGATGGACCGTCCAGGACCTTCTGTTATTTAACTAATGAGTAAAAGCTTAAGTTTGACCAGATCATTGACCTCTATGTATGACTCATGCACAAAGCCTGTCATTGACTCCAAGGGCAGTAATGTGTATTTCCTCTTTGATCCCCATGGCTGTCGTGGAAGATCAAGGACAAAATGTCTTTTCATGTTCCTGTATCACTTCTTTAACATTTATGTCAAATGCTTAAAGTTACTTCTAAAATCAAAGATGGTGCCCTGTGGCCTTACCAAATAGGATTAAGGCATCTCTACCTCAAATGCAAGGTAACAGGGCATCTCTCAAATAGGTCCATTTAAGAAGATATTACCAAAAAATTAATAACTATAATAATTCAAATCTGACCTCTTGTCAATTTATGATATGTATATTTTTTCAACTGAGATACATGTTGCTTCAAGTTATCCAGTTGAATTCCCCTTGTGTCTCCACCAAGTAGATCAACCACAGCCAATCACCCTGAGAGAATCCGGGCACTGGCTCTAGGATCTACACCAATGGTACCTGTGAGGATTCTGTATGTTGGATATTTGACCCTGGTTTTCTTGGAAGTTTGGAAGTCTCTTGTCTATTTCCCACATTTTTGAACTAATTTGATGTGAGTTTTGTGCAGGGTGAGGGACACGAGTCCTATTTTATTTTTCTACAAATAGCTACCCAGTTTCCCT
This sequence comes from Spermophilus citellus, assembly GCF_964194105.1. Classification (NCBI taxonomy): domain Eukaryota; kingdom Metazoa; phylum Chordata; class Mammalia; order Rodentia; family Sciuridae; genus Spermophilus; species Spermophilus citellus. The sequence continues at coordinate 2,888,664 of NC_138190.1, forward strand.
GGTGACATTTGTTAAAAAGTCTGACTTCCCCGAGAACATATTTCTGTCAACATGTCAGACATCAGATGCCTAGACTCGTGTGACTTTTTCTCAGTGTCCTCTATTCTATTTCTTAGTTCTTCATCTTCATATTGGGGGAATTACCAGGCTCTTTTTGCTATACTTCTATGTAGTATATTTTCATATCGGGTATTTCTTGGCCTCCTGCTTTGTAATCTTACTTATTATTTCATTTCTTGCTCTGGGTCTCTTATTCTTCCAAATGCATTTAAAACATTTTATTTCTAATTCTGTGATCAATGTCTTTTTTTTTATTTTCATGGGGACTGCTCTGAATCTGTACATTGCTTTTAGTAGAATGGACATTTTTACAATATTAATTCTGCGTATTCAAGAACATGAGTAGCCCTTCAATTGTCGATGGACTTCTTTAATTTCTTTCCCAGTGTTCACTGCATTTCATTGTACAGCTCTTCTACCTACTTGCATAGATAATTATCAACTATTTAATTTTTTGAGATTATTGTGGATGGAAAGGTTTCACAAATTTCTTTGCCTGTTGAATTGCTGTGGCATCTATTAGTTTATACATGTTGAATTTGTATCTTTTTTCTTTGCTAAACACATTTATAAGCTCTACAAGCCTTCTGATGGTGTTTTTTGCATCTTCTAAATATGATTATACCATCAGCAATCAGAGATATTTGGACTTCTTTTTTTCCTATTTATATCTTTTGATTTACTTTTCTTGCCTGATCACAATAGCTCATGTTTCAAGGACTATATCAAATAGGATGAGTGAAAGTAAAAGTCTTTTGTGGTGTATAAATTACAGAAAAATTCTTTTAGTTTTTTCCTCCATTTAGTGTAATATTTACCTTGGGTTTGTAATAAATGCCCTTTATGTCATTGACGTAGGTTACTTTGATTAGTAATAAGACTCTAAGCATGTTAGTGAGACTGTGTCTCAAAATCAAATATAAAATGTGATAATAATGTGGCTCAGTGGTTAAGCTCCTCTTGTTTTGATCCCTGAGAACAAAAAAATATTCATAATAATCAAAACATTGGGAAAACCTGTGTCCATCCAAAGAAAATAAAAACATGTAGCCTAATATTACTCAAGTGAAACCAGCCATACAATGGAAGGTTAACTCCTCCTGGCCCAGTGAGTTACCCAAGAGAGAGAAGATGATGTAGCTCTCTGATAGTCAATCAATGTAATTAAGCCCTTTATTAGAGAGAAGGTGGAGTTTATGGCATGGGCTGAATTGAGTTTCTTGCTGGACAATTCCTATGTGGAAATCTATCCCCCAGGACTCGTGTCCCCAATGGATAATTTAGCCATAAAGAGGCACTTATGGTAGGCAGCAATTCATATAAAAAGAGGAAATGTGAACTTCCAAGGAGCAGCATGGATGGTGGAGAAGAGAGAGAACCTGTGAGCCCAGGACAAGATGGCGGCCATGTGCCAGCCCATGAGGGAGCTGCAGAGGAGCCAGGGCTGCCCACTCACTGGAACGGTCATAGATGGACAGCTTCTCATCATCTGTGATCCATGAAAAGATCACTGACTCACACCATTATGTTTTCATGGCATTGATAAGACCAGTGGATACCCACTTGAAGTTCAGCAAGTTTCTTTTTGGTGACTGGGAGTTTTTAAATTAAAACACTCTTGTCCTTCACACCCTTCATCTTTACCTACTGTGAGGACTGTGTGGGATGAGTTAGTGGCTGGGAATCCCATGACACAGCCCCACTCTGCTGGCTTATAGGGCAGGGTGTGTCTTCCCACAGCCCTAAGGGCTGACCTCTGAGTGGGCACCTTTGGGATCAATGACCTTCACCTCTGGGCAAAGCTCTCCTCTGCCTGCTCTCAGCCCTCCGCCACCCAAGTCTTCTAAGAGTTCACATTTCCTGTGGCTTTTCCCATCCCCCTGTTGAGCTTCTCTGGAGCTGACTCAGATGATCCCACCCGTGCAGCCCTTGAGGTTTCAATTCCTGACTTGTTTATTTACTTCTTATCAATGTAGGGACGTTTTCAGCCAACAGGGATCCACTTTTTGAAGAACAATGTTGCTGCATAGAGTCTTTTGTCTATTTCAGCACTTTGAATTTGTCTCACTATTATTTTATGATCTCTGGATTTGCTCTCTCTCTTTCTCTCAAAAAAAAAATATATATATAATATATACTTATTATATATTTATTTATTCATTCATTTATATGTGTATATTTATGTATGTAAATATAAATAAATATGTACATATATCTATGCATGTATGCATATTCTGTGTTTTGTTGTTGTGTTTTGTTTTTATAGGACTGCGGATTGAGCACAGGATGTCCCAGAACTGAACTACATCCCAAATATTTTATTTTATTTTTTTTAATTTAGAAAATGGTTCTTGGTATATTCCTGGGGTTGGAACTTGTGATCCTTCTGCCTCAGTCTTTGATTACCTGGAATTACAGTCCTGCACCATCCCAAGACTGAGTTGTGATAAACTGGAGGACATACAGGGAATTGATCATTTTATATCTGTGTGGTCACCTTTCTGCGGCTTGCAAGACTATTCTGACACTTTAGATCTTTCCACATTTGAACATAGTGCACCCGCACCGGGTCATCAGGACTTGAAATACTTAAAATTTAGAAAATCTTTTTCTAGAACATTTTGTCTGAAATAATTCTGCAGGACTGTTGGACTCTATGATATGTAGCCAATGAAGTTCCTCATCCATTCCAAAATATTCTTGTAAAAATTATTATACTTTTAATTACTATAGTTTCAAATGTGTGTCCCTGAGAAAGCAGAGGGTAGACTTCCTGATCTTGCCTGAAGTTTCCAAGTCCCCAGGCACCTGTATGCACACGTGTCACCTGCCTGGAGCTGTCTCTGCTGACTCTCCTCCTGTAGGTTTCTCAACACCCACCTCCCTTGTCCTCCAAGGAATCTGCCTTAGGAAGGGGCATTTCCTAAAGGGAGGCTTTTCTCAAAGGGACAATGTTCTTTTTCTGCTCATTAGCATTTTGTCCACCTCCTAAGGAACAATGACGTACGCCAGCACCTTCTGATGGTTGTTCTTTGATCATATGACACCCTCTGAAGTCCTTGGACTCTGTGAATGATGTGCCCAAGTCTGCAAATGGGGACTTTCCTTGGTGATCTCCTTCTGCCCTGGCCCCATGTCAGATGTCACCTGTCTCTCTAACATTGATGACTAAGAACCACAGTCCTGGGAAATATGGGGAATATTTATCTGGGGACAGAAGGAACTCTCTCACAATGTTGGTGTTCAGAACATTTCTCAACCTCAGCCCAAACACCCAGGGGCACCACCCTACAGCTGAAACTCATAATGATCTGATTATTACCTGACACTAGGAGGATTGTAACTAATGGGGATCCTTCCCTCATCCCTGTCAGGTGGACATTTTCTTTACATTCTCTCAGTCTCTAGTGTGACCTTCTCTCTCTCTCTCTCTCTCTCTCTCTCTCTCTCTCTCTCTCTCTCTGTTTAGCAGTCTGGACATGAAGCTTGGCCTCTCATGGGATATCTGATTTAAAAAAATTCACTGCATCAGTAAATTTACTCAGCTGTCTTACTGCGGTGATGCAATGTCTTACTAGAACTACTTTTAGAGGAGGAAAATTTATCTGGGCTCAGCATTTTAGAAGTTCAAACTGTGGCTGGCCAATTCCATGGCTCTGGCCCAAGGGGAGGCAGAACAAAATGGCGGAAGAGCCTGGAGGACGAGAGCAGCTCAGGACAGGGCACCAGGGAGCAGAGAGACCTCATCACACTAGGGACAGGTGAGCAGGTGGAACCCCTCCTCCAGCAATACCCACCTGCCTACAGTCACCACTCAGTGAGTCCATCCAAGTGGATTAATCCATTTATTAGTTTACAGCATTCACATCTTATCTTTTCATCTCTAACTATTCTTGCATGATCACCCATAGGAGCTTTGGAGGGAGACCTCATGACTGACCACAGCACACTCACATTTGCGATGTTGCACCCATCCCTTCCCCTATCTTAACCCTTAACTAAAATGACCTCCTGATTTCTTATAGATCCTGATTTTTAATAAATACACTGAAGTAGGCATTTCTTTGCATTTAAGTCCTCATTAACGTATTCAAAGACTCATATTTGAGCATATACGATCAAATTTATTAATCAATTAGTTATACAGGAATGGCAGGAAAGATGTTCAAGAGAACAGACAGCAATTCTCTAAGGCAGAGTTTGCTCCTTCCTAGAAATGATGAAATCATAATTTTAAACAGAGAGTCTTTTATCGTCATGTGGATGATTCTGACGTCCTTTAGAAGACGATGTTGCAAACAAATCTGATCTCATTAGGATCTGTGAATATTTTTTAAAAAATTAAAGTATCACCAAGCTGATCTCAGTTGCATGATATTGGGTAGTGTTTGCATGAAAAGGAAAGATCCACTTTTGGGTAGTGGAGTGCAGGACCACTCACACACAGCTCTTCTCTCTGGACCTTGTCTGTTCATGTATGGTTTCCACAGGGAGCATTTTCATAAGAAAATCTACATTTCCAAGGTCACCCTTGCTTTGAGACATTCTAAAGGGCATGTGTATGTGTGCAACAAATTATAAATTTTGTGCCTGAAGCAATGGTGCATGGTTGTATCTCAAGAACTCAGCGGGCTAATGGATGGGGATCTCCAGTTCAAGGTGAGGTTCTGAATCTTGGATGAGATGTCAGAATAGAGTAAGGTGGGATGGAGATGTAACTCAGGGGTAGAGAATCCCTGGGTTTAACCCATAGATCCCCACCTCCAAAACTGTAGTCCTTGAGAAATCTCCTCTAGGGTTATAGAAGATTTTCCAAGCAGGGTAGTTTATTTACACTGGAACTCACCGATGTTAAGGTTATTCCATTCTTCATGGCTTCACAGAAAGCTCTCCCACTCTCTCCCAACTCAAGAACCCCACTCTGAAAACTAATAAAGTGGTGTTTGTTCCATGTTTTCAACACATATACTCATCTGTAACCCTGAAGGAGGGAACATTTTATTCATACATACATATGCCAAGTATCATAAAGGGAAAATAACCTAACAGAACAAATGTCAGGAAGTATAAACCTCAAGTGTGTGCTCATCAGGCAAGGTCCTTAGACATCAGGACAATTATCTGGAAAAGAGAAGGAAAAGAAAAATCTAGATCAGTGGGGTTGTTCAATATCTAAGGATTTAAATTTTGCAAATGACAGATATGAATCAAGCTCCCTGTCCTTTGGTTCATTTCAGAATACTACAGGAACACGAAAAGCGACTTTGCCTGTTTCAATAACATGTCTTATGTTTTCCTTTGGAATGTTATTTTCCACCATCAGCTCTTCAAACTTCTTTTGCACATCCTCACTCAGATTGTCTTCCTGAGCTGTTTTGCTTGTGGGATAATGTGGAACAGGTTTCTGTTAGAAAGCGTCCTCTGGGTCTGAGGTAGACCAGTTGATCCCACCATCTCCATGCTCTGACTCATATTACTTCCAGTCATTTATGAGTGACATGGGGACGTGGGTAAATTCCACTTATGGAAATCATATCATCCTGTAATTCTTAGGACAACTGAGGACATTCAAGATCCTTTATTGTGTGAACTCAATCCTGCCTAATATTTCTGTATTATCAGGGGCTAAGCTTTGGAAATTATTCTATACTGTGCCTTCTCCTTTCAACTCTGTCTACATTCTAGAGTCAATGCCCCAGGATTCTGGATCTTTCATCCAATATTCAATAGCACAAGAGTAGTGGTGTTGATCTGAGCTTCCCACCTAGCACATTAGCATACTCATCTCTGCTAATGCAAAACAAAAAGGAAAAGAGAGAGAGAGAGAGAGAGAGAGAGAGAGAGAGAGAGAGAGAGAATGAATCTCTTCATTCATTTTAAGGGTTTGAAAGTTTTAGAAGTGCCTTTCAGTAGGGCATCATATGAAATGTGTCTCGATTTCTTGGAAGGCAATGTCTCAGTACACCTCACTCAATGGACCCTAAAGTGGGAACACATTTCTGTACTAGTACTAGTACTAGCTTTTAGTACAATCTTTATACTAGCTTTAGTTATAAAAGTACATATATGCTCATACATCTCTCCTGAACTTATAATACAGAAAAAAATATATTATAGGGGCTGGAGCAATAGATCAGTTGGTAGACTGCTTGCCTCCCAAGGACCTGGGTTCAAATCCCGCTATACAAAGAAAGAAAAAGAAATCACTATGCTGTTTTTCAGACGATAAATGTCACTTATACTTACCAGCAAGCGCAGTCATATGGGTAACCTTGCCATCTCCATCCACATTTATATTGTAAAATACTATGACACCATCAGACAAGCACTCGCTTTTGAAGAAATTTTGCCCTTTGTCTCTGATAAAAAAGAAACACTACAAAACTCTAAATTATCACCTTTCTTAAAAAATTCTTTAGTGTGACTTGCTGCCAACACACTATTGTGAACACTTTGGTCCAGAATAATCTCTAACATTCCATATCCTATATTGGAATCAGGCACAAACATTGCAGAGAGAGGCCAAAAATTCCATGTTCCCATCTGAACATGGTAAAGGGTCCCTGTCCTTTAAATCACCTAGTCATTCAGGGATGTCAAGTGGATTCCTGAGAGCCAAGATGCTGGTCGCAGGATCTGCAGAATCATGGTAGGAAGTATTTTTCAAAATTTGTTAATTTCAAGCCTAAATATAGAAGTCTGTATTATTTTGGGGGGTTGCTTTTAGCTGAAATTCAAATTAGGTTGAATTTAGTATAAATATTTTGCTGTTATTTTCACTATTCTCATTCTTACATTTGGGGTTTCAGACTTTCAGAGCATAAATCCTTAATAGTGATTCTATTCCACATCTTTTAATATTCAGATAGTTTGTTCAATTAAAAGCAGGTATGATCATATCTGTCAGAGAAGAAGGCTAATTTTGAATAAATATTGTACCTTAAGGTCATTTTAAACAGCTCTCCATGCAGAGACCCCCATGAGCTATATATACAGGGAACCCTTCTGAATCATCATTAGTATCAACATCCCACTTGGGAACCTGAGATAAAATGGACCTTATTCTAACTCTCTCTGGTGACTCCAATGCTCACCAGTTCACCAGCATTTCCAAGGGTGCATGAGCAAGGAGAAGTTTGCTAATGGTGGCCAGTGTCCAGACCCCCCGATGTGTGTGCCCATCAAGACCACAAATCTGAACACCCCTCAAGGAATGGGTCATGCAGTCCACCTTAGAGCAAATACTCACACTCGGCTTTGTAAATATCATGAGGGCCTTTTGATGATCTGACTAAGAACTTCTGACACTCCCCATTGGACCTTGAAAACAAACCAAGAGAAGCCCTTATTTGCTCATCTATTCTTGCAAAAATCTTCATATTTCACTTGAATAAGGGAATGAATTAGAATGTAACTGAGATGGAAAAATCAATTGATGATTGCACTCTTCCATGCATTCCATGTCTCCATGATCTGGGACATTTCTTGGTGATCTATGGCAGGGTTTTTCAACCGCAGCAATTACCAGCTCTGGATGGGGTGGTTCAGGTTGTGTTGGAGACTCCAGGACATTGTCCATCTGTATAATCACTGCCCTGAACCCACCACATAACCTGAGCTCTCATTGCCATTGGGACAGTCAAAGAGATCTGCAGGTCTGACCATGTAGCCAGTGGACGGTTTGCAAGGATGACAAGAAAATATATGCACATGCCTACGCATGCATATAATATAGGTGCATAATATTTGTATATCTATTCATGCATGCATAATAGATGTATATAATATGTATATAATATTTCTATGCATATGCATACATACATAATAGATGCCCATAATATTATATAAACAATGATTAACCTTTAATATTACCAACATATAATAGTCCACCTAATCAATCTATATATATGCACATGACATTAATGTACACACTTTAATTTTTTCCTGTCTCGATTATCAGAGCCCCAACCCTCATATAAATGCTGCTGCTCCTGTGAATTCTGAAATCTGAATTCCTCACTCTCTGTCCTCTCTCTCTATCTTCTGGGAATTCAGGACACAGTTCTTTCCAAGCAGGGACACAGACACAAACACAGATTTGAGTGCAGAAGTGACCTCTGTTGTGTCAGAGGTGACCCCCTTTTTTCCATTACACTGGGGATGATTTTCACTTACTTGGAGTACAGAGGAAGTCGATCTTGTTGCCTCCTTCACTACAATCTAAGTGACGGAAATGGAACCTCATCTCTCCATATTCACTAATCTTCTCTAAGTCATCAGCTCCCACGAGAACGGTGTGCCAGTCCCTGGTGAACTGCAAATGAAAGAACCCCTGGGAATGGCTACGGGCTCCTCTTGTTCTTCTCTCATCCACACTATTTATAACCATTTCAGCTGGTTTAGCTCAGAAGAAAAATTAAATCTAATCATGAATGAAAGAAACATCAAGGCTTGCCATCGGAGAAAATGCCCATTTATTGAGGAACAGCTCTGCATATTTATAGAGCCAGGTGTGGTTTGACAGTTGGCATGGGGTGCTTTTTGATTGGAGGGTAAGGATCAGGTGAGCCAGGAGGGCTAGTCTGATTGGTGGGTAAGGATCAGGTGAGCCAACAGGGCTCACCATTGGACGGCAGGATCATATGAGCCAGCAGGGCTCACCATTGAACAGCTCTTCTTGGGGAATGGGGAAGTTAACTTTGGAGCCGGGGCGACTCCCAACAATGAGGTCACCATGCAAGCCCATCTCTCTACAAGGTAGAATTGTATCAGATAAAGTCATGAATTGAATTGAGAGGCTTTGAAAGAACTAAAAGATATCAGCAAATATATGGTAAGTAGTAGATAGTACTTTGGCAGATTAAGTTTTTTTTTACATTTATTTACTTAAAGAGGAATGTGATCGTCATAGAAAGAGTTGGGTTACCAGCAAAGGTTACCATCATGAATATAGATGTATGTGGGATGAGATGCTCATAAAATCTCATGTCACATAAATTGAGAAATGTGGGAAGAGAGACAAAGAAGGAGAGAGAGAGAGAGAGAGAGAGAGAGAGAGAGAGAGAGAGAGAGAGAGATCACCTCGAGACAGCCCGTCCAGGTACCTCTGCTGGGTCAATCTGGGATGAAGCACAGATCAGGCTTAATCCGAGAGCCAGAAGGAATATCTTCATCTTAATGAGATCTGTCTTCCCTTCTGCAGAAGCTCAGGGGAGGTGGGTACTGGACAGAATGAGTTTGATGCCCCTTTATATCACATTGGTGACTTGACATGACAGGCAATGAATCCATTGTTTTCATCCTGAGATCTTCTGCCTGCTCAGTGTTTCCTGGTTGGCAGGGATGAGCTCTCTAAGAACTCCTGTTCTTTACATAATTCTATGGATATAGGAAAAGCTTTAGTTTGGCCAAATAATTGACATTTATGTATGGCTCTTCAACAAAGCCTGTCAATGATTCCAAGGACACTAATGTTTATTTCCTCTTTGATCCCCATGGCTGAATGGAAGATAAAGAACAAAACATCTATTCCAGATCCTGTATCACTTCTCTAACATTTTAGTTGAATGCTCACAGATACATCTAAAATCAAAGATGGTACCCTGTGGCCTAATCAAATTAGATTATGTACCTCTACCTCAAATGTAAGGTAACAAGGCATCTGTCAAAAAGTCCAAGTGTAAATTTAAGAAGATATTACAAAAAAATGATAATAATCATACAAATGCTAGCCTCTTGCCAATGTATGATATTTTGTTTTGTTTTGTTTTATTTACATCCATGCTTTTAAAAAGTGATCCAGTTGAATTATCCCTGGGTCAAGAACCACATTAGATCAACCACAGCCAATCACTCTGAAAGTATTAGGACACTTGCTATAGCATCTCCACCAAGGGCAATTGTGAGGATCCTGTCACCAGCTAAAATACACCTGCCCATTGGATTTATGACCTGGGATTTCTTCTGAAAGTTTTTAGGTCTTTTGTCTCATTCCTACAAATTTGAAAAAATTTGATACAGGTTTTGTGCAGGGTGATGAATACGGGCCCTGTTTTAGTTTTCTACCAACAGCTATCCAGTTCACCTGTGCCATTTTGTAAAGCATCTCTCATCCCCCAGAATATATTCTTGGCAACATGTCAAACATCAGGTAGCTATACTCATGGAAATTTGTCTCAGGGCCCTCTATTCTATTTTTGGTCTTCATGCCCATATTGGTGGAATTTCCATGCTCTGATTGCTCTAGAGCTCTGTAGTGTCCTTTTCAGATCAGGTATTTTGGTGTCTGCTGCTTTGAGAGTCTTGCTTACTATTTCTTTCCCTGCTCAGGTTCTCTGATTCTTACAAATGAATTTAAAAATATTTTTCCCAGTTTAGTGAAAATACCATTCATATTTTCATAGGGAGTGCTATGCATTTGTTTATTGCTCTTGGAAGGATGTCTAGTTTTACAATATCAATTCAGCCTATCCAAGAACATGGAATGTTCTTCTATGATTTTCTTCAATTTCTTTCTTCCATGTTTTGTGAATTTCCTTGTAGGGCTCTTTTAACTTCTAGGTTAGATAATTTCCAAAAATATTTTTTTTTAGATTGTTGTGAATGGAATGGTTTTCCGAATTTCTTTGCCTGCTGAATTAACTGTGTAGGCAATCTATCAGTTTAATATGTGTTTATCTTGTATCTTGATTCTTTGATAAACTCATTTATAATATCTAGAATTATTGTGGTGCAGTTTTTTATTTTGTGAATATGATAATATTATCAGCAATTACAGATAGTTGGCCTTCTCTTTTTTGCTTTTTGTATCCTTTGATTTCCTTTTCTTGTTTGATCACTTTGGCTAATATTTCAAGGACTATATTTAATAAAATGGTGGCAGTGGACACACTTATATTGTTCCTGAATTAAAAAGAAATTCTTCTAGTTTTTCTCCATTTAGTACTATATTGACCTTGGGATTTCTATAAATGGCCTTCATGTGGTTGAGATAAGCTCCTTCAATTATTAGTGAGATTCTAAGCAAGTTAGTAAGATTCTATCTCAAAATAAAATATGAAAAGGGCTGGGAATGTGGCTCAGTGATTTAGCTGCCCTTATTTTGTTCTGTCGTATCAAAGAAATTAAGAATGAAATTATATTAAGTAAACCTATGTCCACTCAAAGCAGTGAGAAATATGTAGCATAATGTCCCCCAAATGAAACTAGCCATACATTTAAAGGTTAACTGCTACTGACCAAGTGATTTACCCAAGACATATAAGATAATGTAGCTTTCTGATAATCTATCAATTTCATTAAGACATTTATCAGAGAGAAGATGAAGTTACTGGTAGTGGCTGAATTGAGTTCCCTGTCTGACAATTCCTATACTGAAATCTGTCCCACAGGACCAGGGTCCTCAGTGGGTCATTAAACCAAAATGAGGTGCTTGGTATTTGGACCACTTCACTTGAATCATGCCCATGTCAGAAGAGGAGATATGAACTTCCAATGATCAGCATGGACGCTGACTAAGAGAGAGAATACCAAGCAATCCCAGGACAAGATGGTGCCCATCGGCCAACCAAAGAGGGCACCTCAGGAGGACCCAGGCCTGCCCACTCATTGCAAGGACCACAGTAGATGCATTTGCACTGCCTGTGATCCACGAAAATAACATTGACTCTCTCCATTACGTTTTCATGTCATTAACTGCACGAGTTGATGCCTACATGAAGTTCCCAAAGCATCTTTTTGATGATACAAAGTTCTCTATTAGAATTCCCATGTCCCTCAATCCCTTCCTCATCATCCATGGTGAGGAATGTAAGGGATGAAGTAGTGGCCCTGGCTGCCATGGCAGAGCCCCATGCTGCTATATCACAGGGCAGAATTTATCTCTCCAGAGACGTGAGAGCTGATGTCTGAGTACCAATAATCTTCACCTCTGGGCAGAATGAACTTCTCTGCATTTTCTGAGCCTTGAAGCAACCAAATTTTCTAAGAGTGTAAATTTCCTTTGGATTTTCCCCATTCTCCTGATAAGCAGTCCAAGTGAATAACTGAGTTGTTCTTACCATTTGAGCCCTTCAAGTTTCAGATTCCTTGTTGATTGGAGCTCTCCTCTCTGTTTCCTGAATCAGAGCACCCTATTCTTTCACCAAGGTTTCCAAATCCCCAGGGACCCATCTTCAGTTATTGGAGTCTGCCTAGCGCTCGCGCTAGCTCTCTCTCTCTCTCTCTCTCTCTCCCTCTCCCTCTCCCTCTCCCTCTCCCTCTCCCTCTCCCTCCAATCTTCTCCATCTTTCTTTCATAATATATATCAACACAATAACCCAGGAAGAACTATCTCTAATCCTAGTCCTTGGGGACATATCTAAAACTCACTCCCAACCCTGCAGTACATTCACACAGCTGAACACAAAAATATTTAAATATTGTCAGAATTATGAAAACCGACATTTTTCAGGCCAAACAGATTCTTAACTCTCATTCATATTAGAAGGGACATTTTATTGCATGTTGTAAGCCTCTCTCATTTTATTATTTTCTTTCCTTTTTTTTTCATTTTTAAGCACAGTCTTGATACATAGCCTGACCTATTAAGTAATGTCTGATAAAAAAAATTCAGTTATAAGTACAATTTTAGAGAAGGAGAATTTTTATTTAGGCCCATAGTTTCATAGGTTCAGTTCAAATTTTGATTTGGGCTCATGGTTGGCCAACTCCATGGCTCTGGCCCAGTGGGTGGCAGAACAAAATGGCAGAAGGGCCTGCAGGAAGATAGCCACTTAGGGCATGGTACCAGGAAGCAGAGAGAGCTCTGCTCACCAGAGACAGGATAGAAACCCCACGGCACAGCACAGGGACCCCCTCCTCCAGTCACACCCCACATGCCCAGCCACCACCCAGTATGTCCATTCAAGTGGATTAATCCACTGATTAGATCACACCAATCATACCAAATAATTTCACCTGTGAACCTCATTAAATTGTCTCACGTGAGCTTTGGGGGTCCCTTCATATCTAAACAAGAACACACTCACATCTGTGTGATGTTGCAGCCCATCCCTTCCTATGTACTCATGATATGCTCCACAGTTGCACAATCATCCTTAACTAAAATGGTCTCCTGTCTTCTGTAGACCCACTGTTGAATATTGCATCAGAGTAGATATTTCTGTAGCTATTTCTGTGCATTGAAATTCTCATAAACTTATCTGAAGATGCATGTTTGTGCATATAAGGTCAAATTTATTAATCAATTTGGAACACAGGAATAGCAGGAAAAATATAGAAGAGAACTGACAAGAAATCCCTTAGACAGAGTTTGGCCCTTTATAGAAAAGTAGAAATTACCATTTCAATAAAAGGGGGGGTATAATTTTATCTTCATAGAGATGATCTCTGAGACCTTGAGAAGATGATGTTGCAAACATTCCTGATCTCATTAGGATCTGTAGGGATCAGAAGCAAAATAAATTAAAATATTGCCAACCTGATCTTATTGGCATGATATTGGAGAGTGCAAAGGAAAAATCCAATCCTGGGTAGTGGAGTGCAGGAATGCTCACACATAACTCTTCTCATGGAACTTATATATTCATGTATGGGTTTCACAGGGGTCACTCATAGGAAAGTCTATTCTTTCAAGGTCACTTCTTGCTTTGAGGGACCCTAAGGTGCATGTGCATGTGTGCAACACATGATTTTTTTGTGCCAGGAGCAATGGTGCATGCTTCTAATCCCAGGATTCAGAGACTGTGTCAAGAGCAGGAAGATCTCAAGTTCAAGGCCAGCTTCTAAGTCTTAGAGGCCATGTGAAAATAAAGAATGAGATGTGGTAGAGATGTAACTCAGTGGTAGGTCCTTCCTGGATTAATTCTCTAGTACCTTTCCCTCCAAAATCTGAAAGCTTTTGAGAAGTCTCCTTTAGTGATGTTGAAGATTTTGCTATTGCAAAGTAATGAATTCACCAATGTTAATACTATTCCATTCTCCATGGCTTCACAAAAATCTCTCCCACTGTCACCCAATAAAAGAACCCATTCTGAAAACTAAAAGGATATTATTTTATCCATGTTTTAAACCCGTATAATCATCTCTAACCCTGAAGGAGGGACCATTTCACTCATTCACACATATGCCAAGTATCATAAGGGGAAAAATACCTCACAGAACAAAATGTCAGATTGTACAAACCTCAAGTATCTGCTCATCAGGCAAGATCCTTAGGCAGCAGGACAGTCGTCTGTGAAAGAGAAGGGAAGGGAAAGTCTAGGTCACTGTGGTTGCTCAATGTGTAATGATTTGCATTTTGCAAATAAAAGATATGAATGAAGCTCCCTGTCCTCCGGTTCATTTCAGATTACTACAGGAACAGGGAAAGTGACTTTACCAGTTTCAATAACATTTCTTATGTTCTCCTTTGGAATCTTGGATGCCACTGTCACCTCTTCAAACTTCTTCTTCTGTTCTTCACTCAGCCTGTCTTCCTTAGCTGTGTTTCATGGGGGATAACGTGAAAGAGGTTTCTGTTAGAAAGCATCCTCTGGGGCCCAGGTAGACCAGTTGATCCCACCAACTAAGAATACTTCCAGGTCATTTATGGGTGACATGGGAACGTGGGTAAATTCCACTTATGGAAATCATATCATGTATAATTATTAGGACTACTGAGGACTTTCAAGACCCTTTATTGTGTGAATTCAAATCTGCCTAGTATTTTTGTATTTTCCAGAACAATTCCAGGGCCTAAGCTTTGGGAAATATTCTGTACTGTGGTTTCTCATTTCAACTCTGTCTACATTCTACAGTTAGTGCCCCAGTATTCTGGACAATTCATCCAATATTCAATATCAGAAGAGGGGTGGTGTTGATCTGAACTTTTCAAATAGCACCTTAGCATGGTCGTCTCTGCTAATGCAAAGCAAAAGCAAAACAAACAAAAAGAAAAAAAAAACAACAAAAAAGAAGTATTTTTTTAATCTTTGATAAAATAAGTTTCAAGCTGCATCAATTTCAAAGGTATATCTATGACCTCAAAGGTACAAATTCAGCTTTTGCTTGCTCTGAGGCAAGACACAAAAGTTCAATCCCTGGCAGGAATGGAGCAGCATGTGATGAGTGGTGCTCTTGAGTAACTTTAAGTTTTGAAAGCATTCACACAATTATGATAAGATGAAGGGTTGATGGTGGAGATCAATATGGTCACTAATACTGAAATGAGTGAAATTAATTTGAATTTTAATATACATAAGTATTTTTCCATATTATTCATTGGTGCTTTTTAATTTTCTTTAAGAATTGGTTCAGCATTGTATATTCACAAGTATAGGCATATAATCTGAATTCAACTTTAAAAAAATAAGAAAGAAAAAAGAAATTACTATGCTGTGCTTCAAAGGGTAAATGTCACTTATACTTACCACCAAGAGTAGTCATATGAGTAACCTTGCCGTTTCCATCCACATGTATATTATAAAATATTATGATACCATTGGAGAAGTACTCGATTCGGAAGAAATTTTGTCCTGCATCTGTCATTGAAAAAGAAACACTTTAAAACTCTAAATTATCACCTTTCTTAAAAAGTCATTTGGTGTGAGTTGCTGGTAACACACTATCATGGACCCTTTTTCCCCAACAATCTCTGTTTCACTAATGTTCCACGTCCTGAGTTAGAATCAGGCACAGAAGCTGCAGAGAGAGGCCAACAATTTTATGTCCCCATCTGAACAGGAACAGGGTAGAGTCCCCGTCCTTGGATTTGCCTAGGCATTCATGGATGGCAAGTGGTTTCCTGAGAGCCAAGATCCTGGTTGCAGGATCTGCAGAATCATGGTAGGTTGGGAGCTCACATTTTCTAACTCATCCCACAGAACAAATTTTCAAATCCTCAGCAATTTTCTGACCCATTTATGCAGTTTAAGCAATATTTTCATGTAATTCCACCCAAGTCAAATCAATATATCACATTCAACTTTTCAACTTGAAGCATAGAAAGAGCTAAATCTCTCTAACTCTCTCTCTCTCTCTTGAGAAAAGTAATTTAAAATGTCCCCCTTCTGTTTTTTCAACACATACATACATATATGTATAAATATGCAAATATATGCATATTATAATATAGTTGTACCTTATTGAAACATTTTTCTGTATACTCATTTTCCAATGAGAAATAAATCTTCTCTGATCAAGACTAGAATACCACATGGGACATTTTTGTCTCCATCAATTGAAACATGTAGGCAATTGGTCTTTTAATATTATAGGATATGTTTTTGAAAATTTGTTATGTCAAAGCAAACATATAGAAGTCTCTATTATTTTTTGTGTTGCCTTTGGCTGAAGTTCAAATTTGATTGAATTTAGTGGAAATATTTCTCTGTTATTTTCACTATTCTCATTCTTACTTTTTGGGATTTCAGACTGTCAGATCATAAATCCTTGATAATATGTCTATTACACGTCTTTTTAATATTCAGATCATTTGTTCAATGAAAAAGAAAGAGTGGTCATATCTGTCAGAGGAAAAAGGCTAATTGTGTAGAAATGTTAAACAGCTTTCCATGCAGAGAACCTCATGAGCTATATAAAAGGTTTCCTTCTGACACATCATTAATACCAACAACCCTTATTCGAACACTCTGGTGACTGCAGTGCTCACATGTTCACTAGCCTTTCCAAGGTTGATGAGGAAGGAGAAGTTTGCTAATGGTGGCCAGTGTCCAGACCCCCTGATGTGTGTGCCCACCAAGACCACAAATCTGAACACTGCTCAGGGCATGCGCCATGCAGTCCACATTAGAGCAAATACTCACACTCGACTTCATAAACATCATGAGGTCCTTTTGTGGACTCCACTGAGAACTTCTGACACTCCCCATTGGACCTTAAAAACAAACCAAGAGAAGGTTTCTTTTTCCTCATCTATTCTTCCAAAAAATTTTGTAATGGGCTTGAAGAAGACCCAATACAGATATCTCAAAATTCATCTCACCGTCAACTTCATCAATAATCATTTAACAGGAGGTATTTGGTTCCATATGGTCTTTTCAATTTTTTTTTTTTTTTGCCATCAGCATTCTAAGAGATGCATCTTTGAAAACTTCAATGACCAATTGATGTTGAAACTCATGGTCTGAATTGTAACAGACTCTGCTTCCTATGAATGATTTGTCATTTTTAATTTCTCCTGGGTCTTGGTTAAAACATATTCAAGTCTTTGAGGATGCAATTGTCATATTTGTGAAGTTATTTCAAGGACTGTCATAGCAGTTTATTTATACACACTTTGGCATTGGTTTAACGATTGAGTCTTTCTTGTGTGCAATGATTTCAATTTGAACCATGAAGATGAGACATTCTATATACACCTATATGTTACATGTATATCTCACATAGATTTTAAATATTTGCCTCACTATCCCAATATCCACATAATACTAATCATCTTACAAATATTAACTTCCATGTCAAATATATATCGATTGTTTCAATATCATCATAGAAAATGTCAGCTGGAGAATCATGATTGGCATGGATTAATGTGTACATCCTGCTCTTTTGAATTCATCCTTAAAGCTAATGAATGCAGTCTATTTGCAATACACAGAAAATGCAAAGAGCCCACACACATGCTGGGGTCTCATGGACCTTTGCCCTCAGCTCAGGATTCCAAGGAAGAGTCTTTGCTCACAGTCTTTGGGTCTCTATGTTAAGGGATATGGTTCAACAGGATCTTAAAACCACAATCTCCTTCAAGAAAACACCAATAGTGGTGATTCTCTAGGGTGCTCCTGTTGATGTCCAGCTTCCACACAACGAAGAACACACATCCATGAGAGGGGTCAGAAGACTCCATTCTGTGAGCATCATCAAGATATCTCACCATGGATTGGAGCCCAGCCCACATGTCAGAAGTGAACTCTTTAGTTCCTTAACATGGGGACAATTTTCACTTACTTAACGTAGAAGGTGACGGCTAACTTCTCACATGCATCAATACATTCAAGGTGACGGAAATGGACTCTCAGATCTGCATCTTCACTAATCTTCTCTACGTTATCAGCTCCCATGAGAATGGTGTGCCAGTCCCCAGTGATCTGCAAAGGAAAGGTCCCCTGGGAATGGCTACTGGCTCCTCCTCCTCATCTCTCATCCACACTTATTAGAACCACAGCAGCTGATTTAGCTCAGAAGAAATCGACAAACCCAATCAGGAGGTTTCCAAGCAAGCTCTGCTCTCCAGAGGAAGAATCCCATCAGATAAGGTCAGATTTCCACAGGGAGCATGGGATTGAGAGGCTCTGAAACAGCTGAACAACTTCACCAAATGTATGGGATCTAGTAGGTGACACTGCGGCACCTTAACATTTTATTAACTTCCTTACTTCAGGAGGAATGTGATAGTCACAGAAAGAGTAGGAATTCAGAAGTAAAGAAGGATCATCTCATGATTATAGATGTATGTGGACTGAGATGCTCCTAAAATCCCATGTCACTCTAAATTGAGAAATTTGGGGAGAAAGAGAGAAAGAAGGAGCGAGGAAGAGATCACCCCCAAGATCATCCCATCCAGGTACCTCTGCTGGGTCAACCTGGGATGAAACACAGATCAGAGTGAATCCGAGAACCAGCAGAAAGGTCCTCATCTTGATGAGATCTGTCTTCCTGTCCTTCAGGAGATCAGGGTAGATGAGCGATTGAAGAGAACGAGTTTGATGCCTCTTTATATAGTATTGATCGTTGGCATGAGCAGCAATGGATCCATTGTTTTTCATTGTGAGCCTTCTGTCTGCTCAGTGTTTCCTGGTTGGCTGGGATGGGCTGTCCAGGACCTTCTGTTATTTAACTAATGAGATTAATAACCATGATCTTTTCATGGATCACAGATGATGGGAAAGTGTCCATCTGTGACTGTTCCAGTGAGTGGACAGGCCTGGCTCCACTGAAGCACCCTCCTGGGCTGGCACATGGCCGCCATCTTGTCCTGGGCTCACATGGGTCTCTCTCTTCTCCACCATCCATGCTGCTCCCCAAGAGAGAACTTAGACATAATGTGGCACTTGGGGTGTGTACTAACTCAGTGTGGATCATGTCCATATACAAAGAGGAAATGTGAACTTCCAAGGAGCAGCATGGATGGTGGAGAAGAGCCCAGAGGCTTCATGTCTAGCTGTGGGTGCTTCCTGCTCTGGTCTGTGTTTCCTGGATTCACAGCCCCTGATCTTGCCCAAGGTTTCCAAGTCCCCAGGCACCTGTCTATACACATGTCACCTGCCTGGCTCTGTCTCTGCTGACTGTCCTTCTGTAGGTTTGGTAGCACCCACCTCCCTTCTCCTCCAAGGCATCTGTATTAGGGAGATGCATCTCTTAAAGGGAGATTTCTTTTCAAAGGGACAATGTTTGTTTTTCCTGCCATTAGCATTTTATCCAGCTCCTAAGGGACAATGACATATGCCAGTATGTTCTGATGATGGTTCTTTGATCATAATGAGACCCTCTGTAGTCTTTGGACTCTGTGAATGATGTGTCCAAGTCTGCAACTGGGGGCTTTCCTTGCTCATCTCCTTTTGACCTGGCCACATGTCAGATGTCGCCTGTTTCTCTCACAGGATGACTAAGAACCACAGTCCCGGGAACTATGGGGAATATTTCTCTAGGGACAGAAGGGACTCTTTCTCAATACTGGTGTTCAGAACATTTCTCAACCTCTGCCCAAACACCCAGGGCAATGCCCTACAGCTCAAACACATAATGACCTGATTATTAGCTGACTCTAGGAGGATTCTAACTAATGAGGATCCTTCCTTCATCCCTGTCAGGTGGGCATTTGCTTTACATTCTCTCAGTCTCTAGTGTGACTTTCTTTCTCTTTTTCCTTAATCAGTGAACATGCAGCCTGGCCTCCCACATGACATCTACTTAAAAAAAAAATAAATTCACTGCATCAGTGAATTTACGCAGCTGTCTTACTGTGGTGATGCAATGCCTTACTAGAACTATTTTTAGAGGAGGAAAAGTGTATCTTGGCCCATGGTTTCAGAGTTTCAAACTGTGGTTAGCCAATTCCATGGCTCTGGCCCAAGGGGAGGCAGAACAAAATGCTTGAAGGGCCTGGAGGAGAAGAGCAGCTCAGGGCAGGGCACCAGGGAGCAGAGAGAACTCTGCTCACCAGGGACAGGACAGAGACCCCAAAGGCACAGCCCAGGGACCCCCTCCTCCAGCCACCCCCCACCTGCTGCAGTCACCACCCAGTGAGTCCATCCAAGTGGATTAATCCACTATGAGTCTCCACCCAGTGAGTCCATCCAAGTGGATTAATCCACTTATTAGTCTACACCCAGTGAGTCCATCCAAGTGGATTAATCCACTTATTAGTCTACACCCAGTGAGTCCATCCAAGTGGATTAATCCACTATGAGTCTACACCTCTTACAACCCAATCATTTCACAATATGGCGGCAGGGCCTGGAGGAGGAGAGCAGCTCAGGACAGGGCACCAGGGAGCAGAGAGAACTCTGCTCACCAGGGACATGATAGAGACCCCAAAGTCACAGCCCAGGGACCTCCTCCTCCAGCCACAGCCCACCCGCCTCTAGTCACCACCCAGTTAGTACATTCAAGTGCATTCATCCATATGTTAGGTTACAACACTCACAACCAATGATGTCACCTCTGACTATTTTTGCATGATCTCACACAGGAGCTTTGGAGAGACACCTCATATCTAACAACTGCATACTCACCTCTGTGACGTTACAGCCCAACCTTTCCCCTCTCCTCATGTGAAGTCAGTCACCATGCAATCCTCCTTAACTAAAATGACCTCCTGTTTTCTTATAGAACTTGCTCTTTAATAGATACAGTGAAGTATACATTTGTGTGCATTTAAATCCTCATTCACTTATTCAAAGGCTCATATTTGAGCATATAAGATCAAATGTAGTAATCAATTAGCAATACATGAATAGCAGGAAAGATGTTGAAGAGAACAGAGCAAATCTCTAAGACAGAATTTGCTCCTTCCCAGGAAAGATGAAATCATAATTTTAAAGAAAGAGAATATTTTTGTCTTCATATAGATATTCTGAAGTCCTTTAGAAGATGATGTTGCGAACATTCCTGATCTCATTAGGATCTGTGAATATTTAAAAGAAAAAAAAATAAAAATATGGCAAAGCTGATTTTAGCTGAATAATATTGGATTGCATTTCAATGAAAATGAAAAATCCACTCATGTGTAGTGGAGTGCAGGGCCGCTCACACACAGCTCTTCTTTCTGGACCTTGTCTGTTCATCGATGGGTTCTACAGGGATCATTTTCATAGGAAGATCTACGTTTGCAAGGTCACCTCTTGCTTTGAGACATTCTAAGAGGCCATTGGATGTGTGCAATAAATTCAAAATGTTGTGCCTGGAGCAATGGTGCATGGTTGTAATCCCAGGGACTCAGCAGGCTGCGGGATGAGGACCTCAAGTTCAAGGTCAGTTTCTGAGTATTAGATGCTGTGTCAGAATAAAGATTAACATGGGATGGAGGTGTAACTCAGGGGTAGAGATTCCCTGGGTTCATCCCCTAGTTTCCCTCCTCCAGAACTGCAGTCTTTGAGAAATCTCCTCTAGGGTTATTGGAGATTTTCCAAAGCAGGGCACTTTTTCACACAGGAATTCACTAATGTTGCGACTATTCCATTCTCCATGACTTCACAGAAAGCTCTCCTACTGTCTCCCAATGGATGAACCCCACTCTGAAAACTAAAGGGGTGTTGTGTGATCCATATTTTAAACACATATACTCATGTCAAAAACCTGAAGGAGGGACCATTTCACTCAACAATACAGATGCGAAGTATCTTGATGGGAAGAAAAGTACCTAAGAGAACAAAATGTCAGGAAGTACAAACCTCAAGTGTCTGCTCATCAAGCAAGGTCCTTAGGCATCAGGACAATTATCTGGGAAAGAGAAGGGAAGGAAACATCTAGATCAGTGGGGTTGGCAATGCCTACAGATTTGGATTTAGAAATGGAAGATATGAATCAAGCTCCCTGTCCTTTGGTTCATTTCAGAATACTACAGGAACAGGGAAAGCAACTTTACCTGTTTCAATAACATGTCTTATGTTTTCCTTTGAAATGTTATTTTCCACCGTCAGCTCTTCAAACTTCGCTGAACTTCTTCTTCCTTAGCTATTTCATGTGGGAAAATACGGAAGAGGTTTCTGGTCGAAAGCATCCTCAGGGTCCCAGGTAGACCAGTTGATCCCACCATCTCCATGCTCTGAAGAATAGTACTTCCAGTCATTTATGAGTGACATGGGAACGTGGGTAAATTCCACTTATGGAGCATCATATCATCTTGTAATCCTTAGGACTACTGAGGACACACAAGTCCCTTTATTGTGTGAAATCAATCCCGCCTAATGTTTTTGTACTAGTACTAGCTTTTAGTACAATCTTTATACTAGCTTTAGATAAAAAATGCATGTATGCTTATACTTCTCTCCAAAACTTATAACACAGAATAAATTACTAGAGTGGCTGGAGCTGTAGCTCAGTTGGTAGAGTGCTTGCCTCCCATACACAAGCACCTGGATTCAAATCCCAGCTACAAAAAAATAAAAATAAATAAATAAATAAAAAATCACTATGCTGTGCTTCAGACGATAAATGTCACTTATACTCACCAGCAAGCACAGTCATATGGGTAACCTTGCCTTCTCCATCCACATTTATATTATAAAATACTATGACACCATCAGACAAGCACTCGCTTTTGAAGAAATTTTGCCCTTTGTCTGTGATAGAACAAGAAACACTTCAAAACACTAAATTATCACCTTCCTTAATAAATTCTTTAGTGTGACTTGCTGACAACACACTATAGTGAACCCTTTGGTCCAGAATAATCTCTGTTTCACTAACGTTCCATGTCCTGTGTTAGAATCAGGCACAGAAACTGCAGAGAGAGGCCAACAATTCCATGTCCCCGTCTGAACATGGTAAAGTTTCCCTGTCCTTGGAATCACCTAGGCATTCATGGATGGCAAGTGGTTTCCTGAGAGCCAAGATCCTGGTTGCAGGATCTGCAGAATCATGGTAGGAAGTAGTTTTGAAAATTTGTTATTTTCAAGGATAAATATAGAAGTCTCTATTATTTGGGGGTGGCTTTTAGCTGAAGTACAAATAAGGTTGAATTTAGTTTAAATATTTTGCTGTTATTTTCACTATTCTCATTCTTACATTTGGCGATTCAGACTGTTGGATCATAATCCATTGATAATATGTCTATTACACATCTTTTTAATATTCAGATCACTTGTTCAATGAAAACAAGAGTGATCATATCTGTCATACAAGAGAAAAGCTAATTTTGAAAATTTTTGTTGTACTTTAAAGTCGTTTTAAACAGCTCTTCATGAAGAGAATCCCATGAGCTATATAAAAAGGGAACCCTTTTGACTCATCATTAATACCAACATCCCACTTGGGACCCTGAGATGATATGGACCTTATTCTAAATCTCTCTGGTGACTCCAATGCTCACCAGTTCACCAGCATTCCCAAGGTTGCATGAGCAAGGAGAAGTTTGCTAATGGTGGCCAGTGTCCAGACACCCGATGTGTGTGCCCACCAAGACCACGAATCTGAACACCCCTCAAGGCTTGGGTCATGGTGTCCACCTTAGAGCAAATACACTGAGATACATGATGTTCCAATGTGCAAAAAAATCTAAAACAACAGAATAGCTTGAAAGCAGCACCAGAAATATGACTACAAAAATAAAACGATAAATTGTTGTATCTCTTCAGATTTATCGTAATCCAGTGGGATGTGATGTCGCAGTTCTGTAATTCTAGGTACGCAAGAGGCTGATGCCGAAGGATCTCAAGTTCAAAGCCAGCCTCAGGAACTTAATCAGTTCCTGTCTCTTAATAAAAAAAAAAATAGATTGTTTGGGGATGTAGCTCAGTGGTAGGACACACCTGGGTTCAATCCCCAGTATAGCAAAAGTTAAATAAATAAATAAATAAACATATAAATGAATAAATAAATATAAATACAATATATACTTATATGTTGTCATATATATATATATATATATATATATATATATATATATATATATAGAGAGAGAGAGAGAGAGAGAGAGAGAGAGAGAGAGAGGAGAGAGAGACCAGAAAAACCCTTTCAAAGTGTTGAAAGAGAAGAAAAACTCAATTCAGCAAAATCATTCATCAAAAGTAGGTTCTGTTTTGGCTGAAAGCTTCCTAGACTGGAGAACAAAAATTTAAATCAGGAACCTAAAACTTTGAGAGGCTCCAAGGGGTAGGAAAACTTCAGGCATTCACATGGATGGCTCATCAGGGGATTGGGGAGAAGCCACAGGAAATTGGAACGCCCAGAAAACTTAATTGCGAGAAGACTCAGAAGATGCAGAGGAGAGCTTTGCCCAGAGGTGAAGGTCATTGATCCCAAAGGTGCCCCCTCAGAGGTCAGCCCTCAGGGCTGTGGGAAGACACACCCTTCCCTATAAGCCAGCAGAGTGGGGCTGTGTCATGGGATTCCCAGCCACTGACTCATCCCACACAGTCTTCACAGTAGGTAAAGAGGAGGGGTTTGAAGGATATGAGTGATTTAATTTAAAAACTCCCAGTCACCAAAAAGAAACTTGCTGAACTTCAAGTGGGTATCCACTGGTCCTATGAATGCCATGAAAACACAATGGTGTGAGTCAGTGATCTTTTCATGGATCCCAGATGATGGGAAGCTGTCTATCTATGACCATTCCAGGGAGTGGGCAGCCCTGGCTCCTCTGAAGCTCCCTCGTGGGCTGGCACATGGCCGCCATCTTGTCCTGGGCTCACCTGGTTCTCTCTCTTCTCCACCATCCATGCTGCTCCTTGGAAGTTCACATTTCCTCTTTTTATATGGACATGATCCATACTGAGTTAGTACACACCCCAAGTGCCTCATTATGGCTAAGTTATCCATTGGAGACACTGGTCCTCTGGGACAGATTTCAACATAGGAATTGGCCAGCAAGGAACTCAATTCAGCCCATGCCATAAACACCACCTTCTCTCTCTGATAAAGTGCTTAATTAAATTGACTGATTATCAGAGAGCTACATCATCTTCTATCTCTTGGGTAAATCACTTGGTCAGGATGAGTTAACCTTAAATGTATAGCTGGCTTCATCTAGCTGATATTATGCTACATATTTTTATATGGTTTAGATGGACGTATATATTTTGATTTCCATGAATATTTTTTTTTTTGGTACCAAGGACAAAAATGAGGGGAGCTTAATCTCTGAGTCACATCCTCAGCCCTTTTGAAAATTTATTTTGAGACCGAGTCTCATGACCTTGCTTAGCATCTCACTATTGATTGAAGGGAGTTACCTCAAACATATAAAGACCATTTATTGCCACAGTCTGGCTGGGCACAATTCAGGAGCCACTTGTCAAAAGAAACGAACTTTATTTTTAGAACCACACACGCCAAACCACACAGCTCCTCAGGAAAAACCCTCAGAGCCCAACTGCCACCACTGGCTTCCCACAAGCCTCTCAACCTCCCCCACTCCTCCTGCTCTTGAGGCCGATTGGCTGGGTCGCATGGGTGGAGTCAAAAAAAGTCCCCCAATGAGCAGCTCCGTGGTCTGAAAGGGTGGGGAAACAGCCCAATGAGCTTCACTGCAGAGGAGCCAATCAGTTGGCAGCTAGAAGTTTGCTGGGGCCGCTGTGAGCCAATCATCAGCTGGCAGCTGGAAGTTTGCTGGGGCCCCTTCGGCTGTGGCTCTCAACAATTTATGACAAACACAGGTCCACATCAGACTAAATGGGGAAAAATATTAAACGAATTTCCTCTTGATTTAGAGACAACACAGGGCTCCTCAACATCACCATCCTATCTCATACAGTCTGGGAAACATTAGCCAGAGTGATCAGGCAAGAAAAGGAAATCAAATATGCAAATAGGAAAAGATAAAGTCCAACTGTCTCTGATTGCTGACGGTATTATCATCTTTAGAAGATGCAAAAAAATTCCATCAGAAGAGTTGTAGAGTTTATAAATGAGCTTAGCAAAGAAGAAAGATACAAGATCACCACACACAGACTAATAGATTTCCTATATTGCCAAAGGTAAGCAAATTTGGAAAACCATTATATTCACAATAATCCCCCAAAATTAAATACTTGAGGATCATCTGAGCAAGTAGGTAGAAGAGCTGTACAATGAAATTCATTGAACACACAGAAGAAAGAAATTGAAGAACACAATAGAAAATGGAAGGACCTCTCATGTTCTTGGATAGGAAGAATTAAAATTGTAAAAAAAAAGTAATGTACAGATTTATAGCACTCATCATGAAAATAGCAATGACATTTATCACAGAATTGTGAAAAAATATTCTGAATGCATTTGGAAGAACAAACATTTGACAGGATCCTCACAGTTACTCTTGGTGTAGATCCCATAGCAAAGTCCTGATACTCTCAGAGTCATTGGCTGTGGTCCATCTGATGTGGTTGTTGACCCATGGGCAATTCAACTGGGTATCTTGAAAGAACACGGATCTCAACTCCAAAAATAAATAAATAAAATAAAATAACTCATAATGACTAAAAGGCAAGTATTTTTTTGACTTGTCTTCTTAAATTTAAACATAGACTTGTTTGAGAGATACCTTTGTACCTTCCCTTCGAGTTATAGATGCTACCACCTGATTTGGTGAGACCACAGGGTACCATCTTTAATTTTGGAAAGTAACTTTAAGCATTCTCCCAAAATATTAAAGAAGTGATACAGAGGCTGGAAACGGACTTCTTATCCTTCATCTCCCATTTCAGCCATCAGGATCAAAGATGGAATAAATATTAATGTCCTTGGGGTACTTGACATACTTTCTGCTTCTGCATTCCATGAAGGTCAATGATCTTGTCTAAGTTTTCTTTTTCTTTTTTAACACTAATCTCATTAGTTAAATGACAGAGTGTCCTGCACAACTCATCCCTGCCAACCAGGAATCACAAAAGAAGGTCTCATGATGATCACCTATTGATTAACTGCATGCCACACCATGCCATCCATGTTATATAGAATTACACATCAAACACATTCTCTCCAATCACCCATCTACTCTGAGTTTCTGCAGAAGAGGAAGACAGATCTCCTCAAGTTGAAGACCTTTCTGCTTGGTCTCAGATTTGGTCTGATTTGTGCTTCATCTCAGTTTGACCCTGCAGAGGTACATGTATGGGCTGATCTTGGGGTGATATCCATCTGTATATACCTGTCTTCTCTCTGCCTCTCTCTGTCTCAGTCTCTCTCTTCTCCATATATCTTAATTTTATATAGACATGAGATTTTTTATACGCATCTCAGTCCACATACATCCACATTCATAAAAGAGTCTATCATTTCAACTTGACTTCTCCACCAGATTGCTAAGTAAACAGAGAAAGTTAAGTCACCAAAGTATTGACCTTACATTTTCCATAATATTTGGTGATGTGGCATTAGTTTTTTTTTTTTTCATAATCTCTCCATTTGTTGCTCCCCATGGGAATCTCCATCATGACAACATCTTGTATGTCTCTACTTTGTGGAGAGCAGAGCTTTGTGTGGCTTATAAGTAGGTAGGAGAGAAGAGAGAGAGGAGCCAGTAATCATTCCAATGGGATCATTCCTTTCCAGATCACCGGGGACTGGTGTACCTTATATATGGCGGCTGACAATGTAGAGATCAATAAAGGTGGAGAGCTGAGAGTCTGTTTCCATCACTTTGAGTGTAGTGATGGATGCAACAAGTTAGAGGTCACGCTTTTCAACAAGTAAGCAATTTCCCCCCACGTAAAGGAACACAATTATTCACTTTGGACAGGTGTGCTGATCTCAAATGAGGAGTGAGACGTCTTGAGTATCTCCCAAAATTGACTCTTCTGAGCCCTCTACATGGAAGTGTGTTGTAGGTTTGTGAGGAACCTGGACATCACCCCAGAGGATCTCATGGAGTGGTGTTTCCTCAAAGGGTACTCTGGTTGTGAGCTCCTGTTGAACCACATCACTTCACACAGGGACTCAGAGACAGGAAGGAAAGAATCTTTTCTTGGAAGCCTGAGCTGAGTGCAAATGGCCACCAGAATCCCAAAATCTGTGTTAGAATATTTCCATGCTCTGTTTATTATAAATAGATTGCATTCATTTAGCTTTAAGAGTGGATTCAATGTGCAAGCATTGGCACATTTATCCATGTCAATCATGATTCTCCACCTGATACTTTATGTGCAATCTTGAATCTATAAATATAGACTTCTAGAAGGAAGTCAATATTTATATAATTATCAGCATCATGTGGACATTGTGATAGTGTGCCAAAACTTAAAATCTACATGATATACATGTAACATATATAGGTGATACATATGTATGTACACGTATGTTACACATATCATATATGGGTATCTATAACGTCTCCTCTTGATGGTTCAACTGACATCAATGCACATAAGAATTATGCAATGGTTAATCTAATCACAAAGTGTGAATAAATGAATGACTTTGTCATAGACATATAAACAGAAACTTGACACATCCCTGAAAACATATCATTTTTAAACCAACACTAGGAACTCATGACAATCAGCACGCAGGAAGGCAGAGATCTGTAAAGATTCAGGTCAGGAGTTGATTCACCAATCGCACATTGAAGTTCTCACACACTCAACCCTTCACATGCTGAGACTGAAAAACTAATTTGAAAATAACATGCCTTTACAATATGCATTGGTGAGGATGTGGGGAAAAGGAACACTCATGCATTGCTGGTGGGACTGCAAATTTGTGTGGCCAATATGGAAAGCAGTATGGAGATTCCTTGGAAATCTGGGAATGGAACCACCACTTGACCTAGCTATCCCACTTCTTGGACTATACCCAAAGGACTTACAAACAACATACTACAGGGACACAGCCACATCCATGTTTATAGCAGCACAATTCACAATAGCTTAAGTACGGAGCAAACCTGGATGGCATTTAGTAGATGAATGAATAAAGAAAATGTGACATATATAACAATGGAATATTACTCAGCAATAAAAAAGAATAAAATCATGGCATTTGCAGGTAAATGGATGGAGTTAGAGAAGATAATGCTAAGTGAAGTTAGCCAATCCCAAAAAAAACAAATGCTGAATGTTTTCTCTGATGTAAGGAGGCTGATTCATAGTGGGATAGGGAGGGGGAGCGTGGGAGGAATAGACAAACTCTAGGTAGGGCAGAGGGGTGACAGGGGAAGGCAGTGGTCAGGGGGTAAAAAAAAAGAAGTTGGAATGAGATGGACATCATTACCCTAAGTACTGGTATGAAGACACGAATATTGTGAATATACTTTGTATACAATCAGACACATGAAAAAATGTGTTCTATATGTGTAATAAGAATTGTAATGCATTCTGATTGAATAAAAACATTTAAAAATATATATTTGTGTGTTTCCATAATTTTTAATTTATAGTTATTTTATTAAATTCTTTTAATTGCTTTTTTTTAAAAAAATTTATCAGCAGTCTGGCCATAAGCCTGTCCTCTCTACTGATATGTAGTAGAAAACTTGAATTGCATCAGAGAAAGCTGTATTATTCAGCTTTTACACTGCTGTGATTCAAATTCCTGTCAAGAGCAATTTAGAGGAGATAAAAGTTATCTGAGGATCATAGTTTCAGAGGTTCAGTCCGTGGTTGGCCAACTCCATGGCTCTGGCCCAAGGGGAGGCAGAACAAAATGGCGGCAGGGCCTGGAGGAGGAGAGCAGCTCAGGACAGGGCACCAGGGAGCAGAGAGAGCTCTGCTCACCAGGGACAGGACAGAGACCCCAAAGGCACAGCCCAGGGACCCCCTCCTCCAGCCACACCCACTTGCTACAGTCACCACTCAGTGAGTTCTTTTCAGGGAATTAATCCTCTATTATGTCATACCTCTCCATCCATTTCACCTCTGAACTTTTTTTCTTGCATTAGCTTTTGGGTGAGAGCTCATATTCACAGCATAATAGATTCACGTCCATGATGGTAAAACTCATCCTCTTCTCTATACTCATGATGTGGTCACCATTTATGCAAGTAGTTTTTTGGATGGGGGGATGGTCCCAGGAGTTGAACTCAGGGGCACTTGGCCACTGAGCTGCATCCTCAGCCCTATTTTGTATTTTATTTAGAGACAGGGTCTCCCTGAGTTGCTTAGGGCCTCACTGTTGCTGAGGCTGGCTTTGAACTCATGATCCTCCTGCCTCAGCCTCCCAAGCCTCTGAGATGACAGGCATGCACCACCATGCCATGCTATGCAATTATTTTTAAGAAGGATGATTTCCTGTTTTCTTATAGATCCATCTTTTTAATTGTTGCTTTAAGGTAAGTGAGTTCTTTTCAGGGAATTCAAATGAACTTCTTCAGACACATATTTGTGCATGGAATGTCAAAATTATTTAATCAGGAATACAGAAACAAGTATAATAAAATATAGAAGAAGAGAAATAGGACATTAGCAAGACAGATTTGCAACTTAAAAGAAGAAATTACTTATTTTTAAATTACATGTTTTATCTTCATGTAGACTATTCTGCAGCTCTCGAGAAGATGATACTGCAAATATTCCTGATCTCAATAGCATCTCTAAACATGTAAAATTAAAAAAAAATTAAGAAGTATCTGATCTGATCTTAATGGCATGATGTGATTGAATATTTGAACAAAAAGGCAAAAATCTATTCACGTGTAATAGAGTGGACAAACGCTCACACAGGTCTCTTTTCACATGTTAGTGTATTCTTACGTTCAACTGCTACAGGGAAGATTTTCAGAGGAAAATACACTTTTGCAGGAAGATGGTCACCTCACTTTGAGAGGGGCTAAGGTGCATACTGAAGTGCATAACACATTAAAAATTACTTGATGAGAGCAGTGGTGCATGCCTGTAATCCCAGTGATATGGGAGGCTGAGGCACAAGGAACTCAAATTGGAGGGCAACCTCTGCACCTTAGTGAGATGCAGCCTCAGCATAAAAAGAAGAGGTGGATTGTGACTTAATGGCAGAATGTCCCTGGATTCAGTCCCCAACACACACACACACACACACACACACACACACACACACACACAGTGTTTGAGAAATCTCCTCTAGCATTATTGAAGATGTTCCCATTGTAACATACTTTATTCATAATGGAGTCCACCAAAGACAATATTGTTTGATGGCGGCTGAGTTCTTTACAAAATTCCCGCAATGTGTCTCCAAATTCAAGAACCCCACTCTGCACCCCAGGGTAGTCTTTCTTGTCAATGTTTTGAACACATACACTCACCTCAGCCCCCTTCAAGGGGGACAATTCAATTTCACTACTAAATACTTATGCCAAATATCACGAGGTGGAAAATCCTTAACAGAACTAAAAAAATCAGGTGATACAAACCTTAAGAGTCTCCTCATCAACAAGGTCCTTAGGTAGCAGGACAGTCATCTGTGAAAGAAAGGGGAAAGGGAATCATAATCACTGGGGTTGCTCAATGTCTATGAATTTCCATTTTGCAAATGGAAGATCTGAGTCAAGCTCACTGTTCTCGGTTGATTTCAGGTAACTTGTCTATACCACAGGAAATGGAAAAGTGACTTTACCAATTTCTGTCACATTTCTTATGTTTTCCTTTGGAATGTTCATTTCCACCGTCAGCTCTTCAAATCTCTTCTGTTCCTCCTCACTCACACTGTTTTCTTTTGCTGTGTTTCAAGATGGATAATGCAGATGGGGTTTCTGTTAGAAAGTGTCCTCTGGATCACATGGTGTAACCATTATTCCCACCATTGCCATGCTGTGTCTAAGGCTACTGTTCCAGATCTCTCTTTAAGGACATGAAAACACTGTGAATTCCACATATGGAACATTCTATCATGGTCCCACTCTTATGACTACTGAGGACACTGAAGACCATTTATTCTGTCAACTCAAACCTGCCCAAATCTTGTGCATTCTCCAGAAAAAAACAATGGCCTGAGGTTTTAGAATTAGCCTACCCTGTGGCTTCTCATTTTTCCCGTGTCTACATATTAGAATCCACTCTTCTGTGCTCTGGACCACAAATCCAATATTCAATAGCAGGAGTGAAAGTGATCTGAACTATTTATCTAGCACATTGGCATGACCGTCTCTGCATACAAACAATAGCAAACAAGAACCATCTCTTCCTTCATCTAAGACAAAATAAACTTCTACCCCCACCAATTTGACACGTGGATCTAATACCACTATGGTGCATACTGACCTGTCATTTTTTTCTGAGGCTTAAGTCCAAACTACAAGTTCTTGGGAGGAACCGGGAACACTCTGTGAACAGCTCATGTGATTGTTTATTTAATGAGCAAATAATGTAAGCTTTGCCATTGCTCAAAATCTTAGGCTAGTACAAACAGTTTAAGGTCAAGATGAATGTGGCCATGAGTTCTGAAACCAGTCTACTGAATCCAACATTTCATACATACGTATTTTTTTCATGTTTTCAATTCATTTTGTATTTTTGCTGGTGCATTATAGATCTATGTATAGTTATGCAAAACTAAATACATGCTCCTACTTCTATCCTGTGTTAAAAAAAAAAAAGAAGAAATTTCTATACTGTTCCCTAGAGGGTAAGAGTCATGATACTCACCAGCCAGCACGGTCGCATGTACAACTTTGCCATTTTGGTCCGTATTTTCATTATAAAATTTTAGGACTTGATATGTGTGGTACTTGATTTGGAAGGCATTTTTACCCAAGTCTGGGAAGGAAAAAGAAACATTTCAAAATTCAATATAGTCAGCTTTAAAAAAAGACCATATGCTTTGACTTATTTGTCACACGTTAATTTGGACCCTTTCTTCAATAATTGTCCCTGTTTCACTAAAATTCCACCTAATTTGTTAGAATTGGGTAAATAGCTACAGACCCAGGGAAGCAATTTCAGATCCCCATGGTCAAGAGTCCCAGTCTTGGAACTGCCTATTCATTACTGGATTGAATGTTGTTCCTTGGAAGCAGCGATTCTGGTTGCAGGATCTGTAGGAAGATGGTAGATGGGCACCTTGCACTTTCTTAAATCATCTCCCAAAAGCCAATTATCAAATTTTCAGCAAATTTATGACTCAATGGTCAGGCCAGCCAGTATTATAATGGAATTCCACCAATAAAGACTGGAATATATCATGTTGAACTTAAAATGCTCCAAGTATCATT
Organism: Spermophilus citellus; assembly: GCF_964194105.1. NCBI lineage: Eukaryota > Metazoa > Chordata > Mammalia > Rodentia > Sciuridae > Spermophilus > Spermophilus citellus. Next base: position 2,921,986 of record NC_138190.1, read on the forward strand.
TTCTATTATAGTAGATTACCAGGGAAAAGATATGCCAATAAAGGCCTCAGGAAATGCTAGATATATATGTGTGTATTTTATTGCATCATATTGCTGTATGTCTATATTTAAATGAAAATAAAATGTGTCTGACAAAGATTGCAATATTGCATTCTTCCTTTTCTATGCATAAAATAAAGTAATAATGCATTAGGTCATTTAGTATACTGGGAGTGGTGTTTGAAAATTAGATATTTGATATCTTAGAAGTCTATAATTTTGTTTCTGTTGGATTCAACTAACGTTCAAATTATTTGCAAGTTGATATGAATTTTTTGGTGGTTACTTTAACTATTCTCACTCTTACCTTTGGGGTTTCTGTCAATTATACCATAATTCATTGATAGTGTGTGCATTACTCATCTTTTGATGAAATGGTAGTGTGATCATGAGAAAAACTCCCATTGAAGTAAATTTCATAATTTAAGGTTACTTTAGAAAGTTCCCCATTCCAGAAATGCACATGAAATATATACCCAGGAAACCATCCTGACATATAATTAATGCCAACATCCAACATGGCAACCTGAGATGATATGTACCTTATCCTGACTCTGTCTGATGACTCAAATGCTCACAACTTCATGAGCATTTCCAAGGTTGCATTAGCAAATAGAAGCAGAAAGAGTGACAGTATCCACACACCCCAATATGTGCGATCCCCAAGACCCTGCACTGGAACACACCTCCAGGGTTAGATCATGCAGCACACAAAAGAGCAAATACTAACAGACAGCATTGTAGACATCATCCCGGACTCTGTTCCCCACAACTAAGAACTTATGGCACTTCTTCTTCAACCTTAAAAACAAAACAAGAGAGCACACACTACTTTTTCCTCATCTCTTCTTGCAAACTCCCTTATATTTGCTTTGAAAAACTGTAAGAATTGCAGTGCATTCAAGGTGCTAAAAACCATCCATGATTTCTAAAAGAACAAACAAGGCTTGTTCTTGGAGAAAATGCCCGTTTATTGAGGAACAGCTCTGCATATTTATAGAGCCAGGGGTGGTTTGACAGTTGGCATGGGGTGCTTTCTGATTGGAGGGTAAGGATCAAGTGAGCCAGCAGGGCTAGTCTAATTGGTGGGTAAGGATCAGGTGAGCAGCAGGGCTAGTCTGATTGGTGGGTAAGGATCAGGTGAGCAGCAGGGCTAGTCTGATTGGTGGGTAAGGATCATGTGAGCCAGCAGGGCTAGTCTGATTGGAGGGTAAGGATCAAGTGAGCCAGCAGGGCTAGTCTGATTGGTGGGTAAGGATCAGGTGAGCCAGCAGGGCTAGTCTGATTGGTGGGTAAGGATCATGTGAGCCAGCAGGGCTCTGATTGGTGGGTAAGGATCATGTGAGCCAGCAGGGCTCTGATTGGTGGGTGAGGATCATGTGAGCCAGCAGGGCTCTGATTGGTGGGTGAGGATCATGTGAGCCAGCAGGGCTCTGATTGGTGGGTGAGGATCATGTGAGCCAGCAGGGCTCGGTTTGAACGTCTCTTCTTGGGGGATGGGGAAGTTAGTTTTTGGAGCCAGGGTGACTCCCAACAATTTCACTCTGACACAGATATAATGTCTCCACTTTCTGGATTTTGGTTTGCTGTTCTGTGACTGGTTTTACTGATTGTCTTGTGGATGGGGTAATTCATGTTGGTGCTGGAGATTCTTGGGCATTGTCCAACTGTAGTATCACTGACCTGAACCCAAAGATATCCTTACCTCTCACTCACAATTGGGACAGCCAAAGAGGTCTCCATTGTATCCCTTGGAGGGCTTCACAAGGGTGAATTCCTATGAGGGGACAATGTTAAAAAAATATATATATATATACATACATGTTGCTTATATACATCTTAAAATATATGTATATATACATGTGTGTTCATACAAGTATTACATTAATATTATATACAGATTTAAATATTTCCCTTATACAGGAAAATGCCTACACAATACTAACAATTCTATAAATACTGACTTTTAGAAATATGTATTTGTTGATTAAATATTGACTTTCAAAATGTCAGCTGCAGGATCATGAGTGACAGGGGTAAATGTAGGGTCCTGCCCATTGAAGTCATGCTTTAATCTGATTGGGATGCCACTATTTCCAATAGTTGGAAAATGGAAAATATTACAATACAGGTCCTGGGGTTCTGATGGCCATTGGCACTGGGTTTGAGCTTCCAAGGACAGAGTATTTCCTTCCTGCCTCTGAGTCTCTGTACTGAGTCACGTGGTTCAACATGAGTCACAACCACAATTTCCTCTAAGGAAACACCACAGCATTTGATTCTCTGGGGTCTGCCTATTTAAGTCCTTGTTTGTTCCTCACAAGCCTACAACACAGTTCCATGAAGAGAGGTCAGAAGACTCAATTCTGTGAGCATCATCAAGACGTCTCACTGTGGATTTGAACCCAGACCACATGTCGGAGGTGAGCTCTCTTGTTCCTTTAGGTTCAGGAGAGATTCACTCACCTGATGTAGAAACCGAAGGCAATCTCATTACAATCCTCACTACTTCCTGGTGACGCAGATGGACTCACAGCTCCCCATATTCATTGATCGTCTATGGATCATCAGTAGCTAGGAGAACCGTGCGCCAGTACCCCGTGATCTGGAGAGGAAAGACCCCATTGGAGTGCATACTGACTCTTCTTTCTCTTCTTTCACCCACACTTATCACAACCATCAGACACTTTAGGTTAGAAGAAAATAAATAAATCCAATTTTTTGAGAGCTTTCCACCAAGTAGAATCGTATCAGATAATGTCATGAGTCAGATTCCCATAGAAAGTCATGAGAGAGATTCCCATAGAAGGTCAGGAGTCAGATTCCCATAGAAGGTCATGAGAGAGATTCCCATACAAGGTCATGAGAGAAATTCCCATAAAACTGAGAGATTTTGGAAGAAACAACATGATATCACCAAATATGATGGAAACTCCAAGAAATACACTGGTAACTTAACTTTATTAAAATTATTATTATTATTATTTTCCTTGAAGAGCCATGCGATGGAAAAATACAAAGAGTTGATAAAAGGATTATCTCATGAATGTGAAGATATATCGACTGAGAAGCTTAAAAAATCTCATCACATAAAAATGAGAAATGTGGGAAGAGAGAGAGAGAGAGAGAGAGAGAGAGAGAGAGAGAGAGAGAGAGGAGAGAGAACCCCCAAGATCAGCCTAAACATGGTGCCTCTGCAAGGGTGTACTGGGATGAGACACAAAACAGACCAAATCTGAGAGCTAGCAGAAAGATCTTCATCTTGAGGGGATTTGTCTTCTGATTTTGCAGGATCTCAGAGTAGCTGAGTGCTTGGAGAGAATCGTAGTGATGTGACTATATAGAGCATTGGTGACTTGGCATGGCAGGCAATGAATCATTGTGGCTCATCATGAGACCTTGTGTCTGCAAGTGTGTCCTGGTTGGCAGGGATGGGCTCTGGAGGACAATCTGCTATGAAACTAACGAGATTAGTACTAGAAGCAGCTTAATGTTGGGCAAGTGATCGACCTTTATCTAAGGCAGAAGCACAAAGCCAGCCATTGATCTGTGGACACCAATATTTATTTCATCTTTGACCCTGATTGCAGAAGTGGAAGATGAAGTCCAAAACATCTATTCCCAGCTCCTGTATAACTTCTCTAATATTTGTTAGAAACATTCTAGAATCAAAGATGGTACCTGTGGTCTACCATATTAGATTGCAGCATCTATGCCTGGAATAGAAGATATCAAGGCACCACTCACGTGAGTCTATAATTAAATTTATGAAGACATTTCAATAGTAATAATAATAAATGGAAATACTTGACTCTTAATCAATTTATGAGTCTTCCTTGGAATTGAGATCCATCTTCTTCCAAGTTATCCACTTGAATTATCCCCATTAGCCACCCTAGATCAACCCAGGGACAATCACTCTGGAAGTAGCAGGAGACATGCTCTCATACGTATACCAACCCCAACTGTGAGGATCATGTCAATTTTTAAAGTACACCTATATGTTGGAGTGTTGACCATGGTTTTCTTCTAGTAATTATAAAATTTCTTCTAATTCCTAAATCTTTGATGCATATTGATTAGAATTTTCTGTAGATAGAGAGAAGGATGTATAATTTCATATCCTTACAGATATTATCCAGATTTTTCTGACGTCATTTATTAAAAGGCTCTATTTTCTCCAAGATATATTTTTGGCAACGTTTTCATATATGAGATAGCTGTAGATATGTGAATTTATCTCTGTGTCTTCTACCTTAGTCCTTTGTCTTCATATCCACTTTGATGGCAATACCATAATTTTTTGATTACTAACACTCAGTAGAATGATTTCAGATCCGTATTATGACATCTCCTGCTTTGATTTTCTTCTTTAGCTCTTCTGGGTCTCTTACTCTTCAAATAAGTTTTAGGAATTTTTTTTGTAATTATTTGAAGTATGTTATTGGTATTTTAAAAAAGATTGCATCGAAAGTGCTTTTTGATTTTGGCAATATGCCCATTTAAAAAATATCAATTCTACCTTTCAAAGGACATGGAATATTCTTCCAAGTTTTAAGATCTCTTCAATTTCTTTTTCAGTGTTCTGTAAATTTTATTGTAGGGTTCTTATACATACTTGCTTAGTTTAATAGTCAAGCTTTTAATTTTTTGACATTATTGGAATGGGATGATTTTTGCAGATTTCTCTCTTCATTTAATTACTGTGGGAATATAGGAAATCTATAGATTTTTTTCCATGTTGATTTTCCATCCTGCTATTTTGTTAAACTCATTTATAAGCCCTAGAAGATTTCTGATAGAGATATTTGCATCTTCTAGTTATAGCATAAAATCATTGGCAAAGAGAGTTCATCTTCTCTATTTGTATCTCCTTGATTTCCTTTTCTTGCCTTATCACTCAGGCGAATGTTTCAAGGACTATATTGACTAGGATTGATGAGAGTGGACAGCCTTTTTTTTGTTGTTCCTAGATTTAGAGGAAATGCTTTCACTTATTTTTCCATTTTGTACCATGTTGACCTTGGGTTTTACATAAATAACCTTTACAATCAATAGTGAGGCTCTGAGCAAGTTAGTGACACCCTGTCTCAAAATAAAGCATAAAAAGTGCTGGGGATGTGGCTCTTTGAAGTACACATTCCAAGAGCCACATCGTAAATTCCCCTGGATTCAATATTCAGTACCATGTGAGCCCAGGACAAGATGGTGGCCATCAGCCAGCCCAGGGGCTAATTCAGGAGAATCCAGATTTGTGCTTGGAGGGAAAGTGTTGCAGACAGGTGGGCATCTTCTTGAGTCAGTTTTGTGCCTCTGTGACTAAAAGACCCTACAAGAGCAATTGTACAGGAGGAAGAGGTTATTTGGGGGCTCAGAGTTTCAGAGGTCTTAGTCCATAGACCGCAGGCTCCGTTCCTTGGGTCTCAAGGTGAGGCAGAACAACATGGTGGACGAGTGTGGTGGAAGGAATCCACTCAAATGGAGATCAGGAAGCAGAGAGATACTCAACTCTCCAAATACAAAGTGTATATCCCAAAGCCACGTCTCCAATGCCACCTTCTCCAGGCACACTCCACCTGCCTCTAGTTACCACCCAGTTAATCCCATTAGAGATTAGTTCACTGATTAGGTTAAGGCTAGAATCCAATTATTTCTGCCCCATACCTTCTTGCATGAGCTCACACATGAGATTTTGGAGGACACCTCACATCTGAACCATAACAGCACCCCACTGTCTTTGATCCATGAAAAAAAATATGAACTCTCCCCCATTATGTTTAGATGCCATTCATAAGACTCTCTGTAACCTTTAGGCTTTGAGAACGATGTGTATAGTCCTTCATCTGTCACCTTTACTTGGTTTCTGTCCTCTGCCTTGGCTTCGTATCAGATTGTACTGTCTCTTTCATGTTGATGACTGAGAACCACACTCTTGGGAAATGTTGGGGATATACCCCTAGGGACCAGGAGAAACCCTCTAAATTGGATCATTCAGGACATTTTGAACCCAAGCCCAACCTCCTGCAGCACATTCATGCAGCTCAGCCACATAATGATTTGGATATTTGCTGATCTCAGGCCAATATAGACTCTGAAAATATTCCATTCGATAAGGTCCTTTCTTTCTTTCTTTCTTTCTTTCTTCCTTTCTTTCTTTCTTTCTTTCTCTTTTTAACCTATCCCAGGCATGCAGCCTGACCTCTCAAGTGATATGTGATTATTTACATTGCATCAGAAAAGTCTATTTTATTCAGCTTTTTCAAACCTATGACCAAAAAGATCTTACAAGAGCAATTTTAGAGATGCCAAAGTTCATCTGGGGCTCATGGTGTCCAAGGTTCAGTCCATGGTGGCCAACTCCATGGCTCTGACCCAAGGGGAGGCATAAAAAAATCGTGGCAGGGCCTGGAGGAGGAGAGCAGCTCAGGACAGGGCACCAGGGAGCAGAGAGTGAGGAACAGGCCGGGGACAGGATATAGTCCTCAACAGAAGGTTTTCAAGGACCCACTCCCTCCAATCTGTTTCCTCCTATAATTTCCACCCCCTCTCAGTGGTTCATTCACCTATGAATATGTCAATGGATTAATCCACTTATGAGCTCAGAGTGTTCAGGATCCAATCCTTTCCCCTTTGGTAAAATTCAGATAAGCTCACGTCAAGGTCAGCATGTTGCCAACATCCCGATAAGTGATGCAGATAACAATCTCCTGGTCCATCCCAAGAGTCACCTTCATCTCCAAGAACTTCATGGTCAAACCCATTTTTTTTTTAACCAAGTTGTCAGCACAAAGCACGATGGAGGGAGAGAGGACAGAAGCAGAGGAGCATCTTTGGATTGAAGAATGGGCCCAGGGTGGGGATTGCAGAGGGAGCCAGCTTTGCAGATGGGCCTCAGTGAGATCCTGTCTCTAAATAAAATGCAAGATAGGACTGGGGGTGGGGCTCAGTGCTCAAGGGCCCCTGAGTTCAATCCCTGGTACCCCTTCCCTCATTCAATCCAACAGATGGGTAATACTAAGCACTAAAATCCAGTTTATCACCGGAGCTAAAATTAAACAGGAACGAAAAGGCAAATATTCCTTAGTGATTCTTGCAAAAACCCGTACTGGGGAAAAATAACAGAAAGCACAGTTGTTCTCTCACATAATTAAGTGAATTGTGACTTGCATTTTGCTGAAATATTAAATGTCAAAATTGAACCATTATATTCAAAGTCCATCAGTGCTAATAATTAAAATTGAGACTCTTGATAATGCTCAATTTTGTTTTTAACTAAGGGTTAAGCCCAGGAGTGCTTAACCACTGAGCCACATCCTCAGCCCTTTTTATTTGTTCTTAATTTGGAGACAGGGTCTCGCTAGGTTGCGTAGGACCTTGCTAAGTTGCCGAGGCTGGCCTCTACTTTCTGATCCTCCTGCCTCAGCCTCCTGAGCCACGGGATGAAATATTACTTATGATCCTTAGAAGTGATTTTTAGCAAGCAGGTCACAGGATGCCACATCGGCAAATAAATAAAAAAACAAATTGAGAATCTGCAACTTCCAAGTCCCTCTAGAACACACCTCCACTGTTCATGAAAGGTGAAGAAGGTCACAATGAAGATCAAGGTCACAGTGAAACCTTCGGGGAGAGAGAGAGAGAGAGAGAGAGAGAGAGAGAGAGAGAGAGAGAGAGAGAGAGAGAGAAGCTCTATCGGTGGTCCATGATTGTAATGTATCACCTTGAGAATTGGAGACCTTGAAGCTGTCAATCAATCAATCAATCAATCAACAAAACTATGCAGATTGTCAGCTGGTACTAATTGTATACTGGGTAGAGGCCTCCCTTCATGGAATATGGGTTTGCTTGTATACTTTACCTCCAATCTCACAGAGCTCTCATCAAATGCAGTTAATAGAAAAGGGCTTCTCACTCCCTAGTATAAAGATGTGATTATATTTGTTTTTAAAATTAATAATCTTAGTAATTTCCCATTGCCTTCCAACAGCTGGGGATGAGGCTCAGTTGGTAGAGAGCTTGCCTTGCATGCACAAGGCCCTGGGTTCAATCCCCAGCTCCACACATAAATAAATACAAAAATAAAAACAAAGCCGTCTTCCAATTGCCTTCGAACTGCTTTTTCTTGCGCCATGACTTTAGCTAAAGTTGATGAAGAGTTCTGAATAATACGAAATATCATATGCACAAGGTAACATGGCTGACTATGAGCCATGCATTCCTGTAGCAATTTACAAATGTGCATTTAATTCTCATAATAGCCCCATACGGACCATTCTGTTGGCATCAAATGGCAAAGAAGCCTATAAAAAAAAAAGGAATTGAAATCACTGCTTGATAATCTAATGGCTCACCTTCATATCTATATTATATTTGAGATCTTTGTGCTGTGATATTTTCTCACTTTCTGCACGATTAGAAGTATCAAAACAGAATGTGGGAGGTCTCTTGCTATTTTTGCAATATCTAGTGTTTGCATTTAAGAGACTTAAATATATTTACTTACTAGGTTTTAGAGACATAGGAAAAAGTGAAGCTATAGTACAGATATTCCACAATGAATCCCACTTTAATATAGTTATAATTCAGTAAATAAAAAATAATACTAGGAGGAAGAGCAGCAGAGGACATCAAATAGTTCATGGGCAGGAAGCAGGTCACAGAGCAACCATAGGAATTAGGAAATGAATTTGCAAGATTGCAAATTTAATTGCATTCCTGTGTGTCCTGGAGGATCAAAGGGATCTTTCAACAAGATCCTGCTTATATTACTGAAAACATAGTCCTAGCATTGAAAAAAAAAAAAATTCATCTCCTAAAGAAGAAGAACGCCTTTCATCTTGGGGCTGGACCCATTCACAGGTTGACATTTGTGTGATCTGGAGCCAATGCATACGCTAAATAGGACTTCCCAGTTGGAGGTAGGGGACACAGAGAGTCCTTTGCCCTCAGATTAACCTCGAGAGCCGGTGATTGCCAAGGGCAAGTTCCTCTTCCTCCTTGGGGTCATTTGACTATTGCAAAATTGCAAAATCTGGGCGCTCAGCCAAGGAGCCTGGCTGCGGCCGGAGCTGGGGTTGGCTCGGAGCCCTGCGCAGGTCTAAGTGCTGCACACGGGGACCAGCGCCACCTTCTGGCCACGCCTGGGAACGGCGGCCGGTGCGTCCCGGGCTGCGGTTTCCCCAGGGAGCTGGGCCGCATGCCCAGGAAATGCAGCCGGCAGAATTCCCCACCTGTCAATCAAACCAGAGGGGAGGGTCCACTCCTAAGAGAGAGGGCTTGCAGAAAAAAGGAGGAGAAGGAGGGGAAGATTGCACAGATACAGTATTTTATATTTTTATCTTCATTAAAAATCCATTTCACATTGATTACTAAGTAATTTTCTTTTCTTTTCTTTTCTTTTCTTTTCTTTTCTTTTCTTTTCTTTTCTTTTCTTTTCTTTTCTTTTCTTTTCTTTTCTTTTCTTCTAATGCACAAAGGACTGGTCAACTTCTCTTGAATGTGCTCAAAGGACCTGGAGGAGATATGTGTGCTTCCAATTTAATCAGCAGTGTTCTTCAAATTTGCTCGATGGCTTTTTAAAAGTAAGCACCAAGCCTTGGCTGTGAGCAATTAGATGTTTGCTTTTTTTTTTCTATAAGAAACAAGGATATTTTGAGTAATTAATCAGAAGGATAGACATCGCTTGGCACTCGGTATCTCTGTCTCTGCAAGATCCATCCTGCAAAAGCCATGATGTAATGGTGAGGTTTGCTGATTGACTTAGAAAACTCTGTGTGGACGGAGCACAGGAGTTTTGTTAATTGCACAACACCTGTTTATTTTAGGCTCCAAGGATGCATTTCAACAAAAGAGAAAATCTGATTTATTTTGATTCTATGATGATCACTATTATTATTCATTATTATTATTACCATTGAGTATTTTAATTACAAGAAATGCCTGCATTTTTTTTTTGTAATGCTTAGCAAAAATTCATGCTTCTGAATCCTTTCATCACTGCATGATACCAAGGTGCATTGAAGCCCCCCTACGGTTCCATACATATGGACCATAATTGGGTGTGTGCATTCTCTGAAGAGGCCCAGTCAGGCATCTGCGATCTCTTTTCCTCGCCAAGGCAAACATTGCAGAAAAGCAACTGGAAGGAGGAGAGATTTATTTTGGCTCAGGGTTTTTGCAGGTCTTGGTTCATGGTGGACTGGTTCCGTAGGCAGAGCATCATGGCGGGAGGGATTGGCGCAGGAAAGCCTCTTAGTACAGAGTACGTGGGAAGACAGGGAGACAGAAGAAGGGATCCGGACGAGTCCCGAACTCCCCTGACTCCCTTCCATGAGGTCTCTCCTCCTGATTCCCAGCACCCCCCAATGGTCCACACAGCTATGAATCCACCAGTGGATTAATCCACCAAGGAGAGCTGAGCCTGCACCCAAAAGTCTCACCTCTGCAATTTGCTGGGATGGAGACCAAATCTGCCACACAGGAGCCTTTGGGTCACCCTCCAGTTCCCAACCCTAAGGCTATGTTTCTGTATCAATCCAAGTGCATCTGATAATTCAGGAAAGAGAGATATTTTGTTTCCAGCTAGAATACATGTGCATAGTGAGCTCTTTAATTTTTTTAAATGCCTGCCATTTCTTGTAACGCTTTGCAAAAAATTCATGCTCCTGAATCCTTTCGTCACTGCATGATACCAAGGTGCGTTGAAGCCCCCATGGTGTTCCGTAAATAGGGACCATAATTGGGTGTCACTTTAAAAATCCATGGCATGGAGCTCGGGGTGCAGATGAGTGATGGAGGATTTGCTTAGTGGACCCAAGGACCTGGGTTTGTTAGACCCTCAGCCCTTCAAAAAATAAACCAGTGATAAATAAATGAATTATCCAACTAATTTAGACGGCACGGCTCCTGTTTCTGTTAAATAAGGCTCCTTCCCACTGGGGGCAGAGATGAATATTCAAGTTCCAGTTAAAAACATCCACACGGAGCAGAGAGGCAGTAATTGGGAAGAAACAGCTGAGGCGGCTCTAAATGCTCTGGGTGGCTATTGTCAAGGAAACGGGCCAAGATTCCTCAGGGGAAATAGAAGGAGATGCAGAGGAAGAGATTATGCTTAGTAGACCTAAGTTCTCCTGCACCAATGATCAAAATTTCAAAAACAAGTAGGAGGCTACTTCTGATTTCTTCAGATACTTGCAAATACATATATATATGCAATTATTTATATGCAATTATATATACGTAATAATATATATTATTGCATATATATATATATATATATATATATATATATGCTAGAATATTCTGATAGTGAATCAATATGGAGTAAAGGAAATGTAATTATTTATAACTCCATGGCTCTGGCCCAAGGGGAGGCAGAACAAAATGGCGGCAGGGCCTGGAGGAGGAGAGCAGCTCAGGACAGGGCACCAGGGAGCAGAGAGAGCTCTGCTCACCAGGGACAGGACAGAGACCCCAAAGGGACACCCAGGGACCCCTCCTCCAGCCACACCTCACCTGTCTACAGTCACCACCCAGTGAGTCCATCCAAGTGGATTAATCCACTTATTAGTCTACACCCAGTGAGTCCATCCAAGTGGATTAATCCACTGATTAGTCTACACCCAGTGAGTCCATCCAAGTGGATTAATCCACTTATTAGTCTACACCCAGTGAGTCCATCCAAGTGGATTAATCCACTATTAGGTTGCACCAGGGAGCAGAGAGAGCTCTGCTCACCAGGGACAGGACAGAGACCCCAAAGGCACAGCCCAGGGACCCCCTCCTCCAGCCACACCCCACCTGCTGCAGCCACCACCCAGTGAGTCCATCCAAGTGGATTAATCCACTTATTAGTCTACACCCAGTGAGTCCATCCAAGTGGATTAATCCACTGATTAGTCTACACCCAGTGAGTCCATCCAAGTGGATTAATCCAGTGATTAGTCTACACCCAGTGAGTCCATCCAAGTGGATTAATCCCTTATTAGTCTACACCCAGTGATTCCATCCAAGTGGATTAATCCACTATTAGGTTGCACCAGGGAGCAGAGAGAGCTCTGCTCACCAGGGACAGGACAGAGACCCCAAAGGCACAGCCCAGGGACCCCCTCCTCCAGCCACACCCCACCTGCTGCAGTCACCACCCAGTGAGTCCATCCAAGTGGATTAATCCACTATGAGTCTACACCCAGTGAGTCCATCCAAGTGGATTAATCCACTGATGAGGTCAAAACTCTCATAATCTTATCACCTCGCCTCTGAGCCTTCTTGCAGTGTCTCTCAGATGAGGTTTTGAAGGGCGCCTCACATCTACCACACATTGTTACATTGATTATTTTTTCCTCTAAGTTGTTCCTTTGGTCACAGTGATTTTTAAAAAACTGATCTAGGTAGATACACCTATATGCATAAATTTGTCTACACTATAAGCACAATGAATTCAGCATTAATTCTGAAACTCTCACATGATTTCAAATGCCTCGTTCTTTGAAGTTTTCTAGACTGCAGTCTTTACAATTAAAAAAAAACCTTAAAAATTCCACTTACTAAGGTAACTTTTTTTTTGATACAAATTATTTTGCATCTTAACACAATTTTAATAAACTGGTTCCGGGGACACGATGGCTTCCTCTATTATCTTAATAGATGTGTTTCTCATTCATTTTTGGCTCAGCAAGTTGACTTATGTTAAATTGAGAAAGTATTTTTTTAAATATTTATTTCTGAGGTGTAGGTGGACATAATACATTTGATTCATTTATTTTATTTTTATGTGGTGCTGAGGATCCAACAATTATTCATTAGAGTCTGGGTGCCTCGGTGCATGCATGTGTGTGTATGTGCATGCCTGAGGGTGGGTGCATGTGTGTGTGTGTATTTGTACCCGTTTTATTGATGCACAGATAAGCAAATGGCATGCATTTATGGAATTCCTCATGCCTCAGCGTAGATATGCATTGATCAACGATTGTCCCCGGGCCAAGCCTATTAATCTGCCTGTCACCTCACAGAGCTGCGGGTGACAGGCACGTGTAAGGGTGACATTTAGGATCCACTCTTAGCAAGTGAGCATGTGACAGAGTCCTGTGATCTGCAGCAGACCTGGGACCCACCATAGGACTTACACTACCTACTGAGCTTTTGCAAACTCTGAGCATCTTAAATCTGTTTTCTGCACCCACAGCTCTTGGAAAAGTCCTTCCCCTGTCTCTGCCCCTATGAGACACACGGTGTCGGCTCCCCTCCCTCATCCCTTTCAGAAGGAACACACATGTAGAGAAGATGCGAGTTCATGACACGCTCCTTTTGCAAGTCTTCCAGAGAACTCTGTAGGATATCTGTGTGCCTCTCCGTCTTGCAACATTTTTTTTTTTTTTAATGAAGCAGATGACTTTGACCCATCCAAGTCATGAGCGTCTCTTTGGAAACAGCCAAGACTGTCATTAATTCTCTACAAATACACCCAAAATACTAGGTTCACAGATCTGCACTCTGCAAACCGTCAGCGCTTTGGACACTGATCTGCAGAGGGCTGGCCTGGGCATGTCGCGGGAAGCTCTTACGTTCTCCTCCAACTTTAATTGAATAACGGATTTTTTTTTTTTGTCATAAGTCTCATGGGTTCTTTTTGTACCTTTTGTTTTTATAAGCGGGAAAGCAAAAAATGTCATAATATTGTTGCACTCGTAGGTACTCACAGAGGTTCCCATAGGTGAAAATGTATACACTGCGCACATTGTAGATGGTATATAGATTAATAGGTGATTAAATAACATGCATTAAATGCAAAATTATACATGAAATGTATAAAGGCTACATCTATAGATGCGTTGATCATCTACATTTAAATGGTGATGAAACTCCAATAATCAGCCAAACTGAGAGAGGAAAAAATATTAGGATACTCAAATAGGAGGTGTTCCCCCAAACCTCATGGGTGAGAAAATAAATGTGAGCATATTTTAGGGGTGAAGTGATTGGAAGATGAACCAAGGGATACTTAAGACATTTATCTAATGATGACTTTTGAGTCCAGAGAGGGATGTTGGAAGATCATATTTAAAAACATCTGAATAGCAGTTGCAAGGATGTTGAGAATAAAGAGAATAGAAATGGAAAATGTGGCCGAGCACGGTGGCCCACACCTGTCACCCCAGCAGCTCAGGAGGCTGAGGCAGGAGGATCGTGAGTTCAAAGCCAGCCTCCACCAAATTGAGGCTATAAGCAATTCACGGAGACCCTGTCTCTAAATAAAATGCAAAATAGGGCTGGGGACAGGGCTCAGTATTCAAGGACCCCTGAGTTCAATCCCCAGTACCAAAAATAAAAAAAAAGAAAGAAAAGAAATGCTAAAATCTGAAGGTGAATAGATCGACTTAGTGTTAACATATAAAAAAAGTAACATCTTAATCCGGGCTTGATATTTTCTTTGAGTAAATCTCAGCCGCCCTTTGACAGTTGACTCTACCAGGAGAGATCCCATCTATATTCACAGCCACATCTGAGATACAGTTGGAAACGCTTCGGGAACTATCTCAACATCGAGGCTTTAGTATTCTCAGGAGGATTTTCTTAGCAATAAAATGCAGCGGATGCCTCTGAGCATCTAGGGGTAGCGTTATGTGTGTGTGTCTTTAAATATTTTGTGCAAATCAAAGTTATCAGAATGAACCAATAATTATGCATTCAGTATCATCTTCAGATTTTTTTTTTCAGTGACCAGAGACTTAGGAGGCTGAGGCAGGAGGATCGTGAGTTCAAAGCCAGCCTCCGCCAAAGCAAGGCCCTGAGCAACTCAGCAGGAACCTGTCTCTAAATAAAATGCAAAATAGGGCTGAGGACAGGGCTCAGGGGTCAGTGTCCCTGAATTCAATCCCTGGTATCAGAAAAAAAATAGGGATATAGGGTTATAGTCATAAAAAAGAAAAAGTAACTATGCATTGATTTGCAATTACCACCCCCTCCCCACTGAAGAAATAGATATTTATGAAATATATTTTGGGTAAAAAATATCCATTAAGTAGACATGGTTAATATTTATAGGGAAGTACACTTGCAGATTTCTCCGTCTGATTAACTGCATATCAGGAAGCCAGCCGGGTGAGTATTATGTGAGAAATTGGATGAGAAGTCATCTATGTTTGCTACATCAAGATGATTTTTCTTTGATTAGACTAATTTCAGGTATAGAGATCCTCCTTAATCAGAGGAAGCAAGCATTTTCAGTAGCGGTTCCATGAAAGTCTAAATTTATCCTCGCCCCGAAAGTATAATGTAACTCATCTCCAGCTCATCAATTACGGACGGTTATTCCAATTCTGCTCCTGATCACGGCAAATGAGATAATTTATGTTACATCGACTGGATTTTTTTTTTTCCCTCTGAGTGAGATATTGCAAAATTGGCACTTGGCGCTGGCTTCCCCTTTTTGGCTAGTTATAGGACAGCAGAGGCCCTATGTGTCAGTCAGCTTTGTGTTACTGTAACAAATGCCTGATGTATTCCACTTTATAAGAGAAAAAGGTTTACCTTGTCTCAAAGTTTTGTAGCTTTCAGGCCACATTTGCTTAATCCCAGACTTTTTGGCCGTTTGATGAGGCAGAATGTCATGGCACCGACCACATGGTGCAGAAAAGATGCTCCCTTCATGGCTTTTTGAAAGATAAAAAGGAGAGAGGAAAAAAATCAGCGGCTCACATTCCCCTTCCAGGACCTGACTTGCTCCAATTAAGCTCCACCTCTTAAAGGGTCCACCACCTTTGGATAGTTTGGTATTTTTATACCAAACACATGAGCCTTTAGGAGTCATTTAATTTGGAAATTATATCATGATTTTTCTGGTCTAGCCAGAAGTAAAGAACAGATGACATTATTTCTATACATGACACTAGGACAAATAACAGGGGACCCTATTTAAAGAGGAATGCTTTCACCATAAAGACAAGCATGCAAAAAGATGTCCTATGGATGCAGCAACCATCTTTGTGGCTAGATCATCTATCACCTCAGGCAGTGCTAAATCTCCCCCAAAGAACCATGCGTGGATAGATAAGTCCCCTAGGTGGCGCTATTAGGAGGTGGTGGGCCCTTTAAGAGGTGGGGCTTGATGAGAGATCTTTAGGTCTTTGGGGGTGTGGCCTGGGATCCCAGCCCCTCCTCTTCCTCCCTCTTTCTCCCAAATGAACAGGATTCAAGCACCTCAGCCTTCCTGTCTTCTCCCAAATGGGGAGCCCAATTCAACCCTTTCTCTTTATAAACTGGGCATCTCAGTTATTTGTTAGAGTGACGGAAAGTTGAGCAAATAGAGACTTTATTTTTATTGGATTTGATTAATTAATATTTTTTGAGGACCAGTGGAGCTAAAGGTCTCCTTATTTTTGCAAAAATCCCTGACCCAATACAATTTCCTTAACTCTAGTGCTCAGGGGACCTATTAGATCTCTAGATTTGAAACTTTCTAAGCACACAGTAAATTTGGGGTGCAGAAACATTTTTTGGAACGGCTCTGAAATGATTTCAGGTTTTTGGATGGCTTGGGACTTCACATTCTCAAAGGAAGGGTGTACCAATTCTTAACTCTATACCGATATTATCAAATCTGAAAATCTCCCCAGTCTGTGACACCTCAAATCCCAAAGCCTTTCAGATAAGGGAGCTACAACCTGGATCCCATTTTCTTTATCTGATTGTCCATCCATGAAGGGGCCAGTGGTTTCCATATCTTTGCTCTGAACGTCTGGGCTGAGTTTCCATTTCATGGTTGTGAATCGAGCTGCAGTGAACACGGGCGTGTGGGTATCTCCCCAGGGTGGTTGTTAATCTCCTTTGGATGTGCATTCAAAAGAGGGGTGCTGTATTATCGGTTAGTTCCACCTTTAATCTCATGAGGAACCTGCATGCTGTTTTCCAAAATGGCGGCACCCATCCACATTCCATCCACCATATTGGATTGCATTGGACATAATCATAAATGCATGGAATATAATTTGCTCCAAGTCAACCTCCACACCCTCACCTGCATTTTTTTTGTCCCTTGTCTTATAAGAGAAGCTATAGTGTTGCAGAGGTGACCCCACCTTGGGAGCCTGGATATCAGAATTAGCCTTTGGGGACATGGCGCCATGTTGTGAACAGAGAAAAAGACTTGGGCAAGTGTTTTGAAAATGTGCTCCATGTCACCTAGACTCAAATATTGCCACATGAAAGAAAGAGGAAAATAATTTTCTCATGGAAAAACCTGTAGATATCTTTCAACCTTTGAAGAATTGAAATTATGACCTTTTCATTGTCATAATTCTGGAATCTGGAGTTGGAATAAGTGGGTCTTGGTCAGAGCATCAGCTAGCATTCCCCAGATCTACCTAGCTACCAAAATCTTGATTATTTGGTCGCCGTTTCTGATAACATCTCTTAAGGTCTGAGAAACATTTCTCAGAATGTCCGCCTTAATAAATAGCATTTAATAGACGCGGGTTTTCATCAATCAAGTTCCAATGAGATTAACACTGCAGCACTTGGATTCTTCCCAATCCAATTTACACAACATATGTTTGGACTCCTTCTCTGAGATGTGCTCAAACTAGAAATTAATGGACAACTTGTCTGCAGTAAGGGAATATGTGAACCCTGGGAGAATGTGTGCACAGTATTTTTTTTAAATGTTTGTATCAGTGCATTGAAATTATATATATATATATATATATATATATATATATATATATATATATATATATATATATCAGTGGTGTTTATTCTGACATAATTGGGCATGCAAGGGGTACCATTTGCTGCACTTGAGTCCCCAGGGCTTTCTCGTTCCCTTCCCTTCTCCCTAAGCCTGCTCTTTTTGTATGCTGTCCTGTTCTTCTTTAAATTTATGAATATGTTAATTAATGTATTATGGATTTGCATAAAGGTGGAAATCACTGTCATATATTCATATACATGTGTAGGAAATGCTGGGCAATTTCACTCCACTCTTCCTCCCTTTCTATCTCTTATTCTCTCCCTCCTCATCTCTTACCTGTGTTCCTCTGACCCCCCCTTCTAATTTTAAGTGCAATTCACACAAGACAAGGTACACTTGCGTGTTTTGTTTATCCACATTTAATATAAATGCTAAAATACTTTTGATTGAACCCAGGGGTGCTTAACCACTGAGCCACATCCCCAGCCCTCTCTGTTTTTTTTAATTTAGAGACAGGATCTCGCTAAGTTGCTTGGGGCCTCCCTAAGTTGCTGAGGCTGGCCTCCAATTGCGATCCTTGTGCCTCAGCCTCTGAAGTTGCTGTTATTACAAGGCTGTGCCACCGTACCCGGCTTTTTGTTCTTCTTTGAAAACAAGCTAATTCCTATTTCAGCAGTTCCTGGGGGCACTTGGAGAAAAAGAGACCGTTCCTTCCATTTCTAGATACGACGTTTTCTTGCAAAACTCTTTGCTCCAGAAGACAGGAAAACAGGGTGATTGTGCGCCTTGGTTTTGCTCGCTTGGTCCTGTGCTTTGGAGGTGGCACGACTGTGTCCCTCTAAAAATGGCCATGAGATGGGACGCTTGGTCCCCAGGTGGTGGGATCGGGAAGCATTTCAGATGCAGGAGTCCCTTAGGTCCCCGGAGGAGGCTGCTTTTGGAAGGTAATTCTCTTCCTGCCACCCCCTGCCCCCGAGTCCTCCGGAAAGGAGATGCTCTCCCCCTAGAACCTTCAATGTGTCATGTACACATGAAACTCCAACACCGAGAGCTGAATCACTTCTTTCTTATTTTCATGCATAGACCGAGCTGAATATTTCAATGTGCAAAACCTAACCGAATTGCATCCTTTACAATTTCTTTATTTTTTTTTTTAAATGCAGACATTTCTGAATACCTTGTGGGTCCTCTATTTCTGATTAGTGATCGACTATCTTTAGAACTTTGAGACCATTCAGTCAGTGGTATTCGAATCCTCGCTGGAACGGGGTCTCTTTTTTTTTTTTTTTTTCTCTCTTTCTTTAGGGTGAGATTTTTCCTCCAAACTCTTAGGCATGCATTTTGAAGGATGCACATGGGCAAGTTTGGCTACGAGTGTCTGCAAGATGCAGCATGAAGAATCCGTCAATGTGAGCATCTGGGCATTAATTATTAGCAGGTCAGATGCAGCCTCCACGCAGCAGATGGACAGAGGGATCATGTTTCTCTTGCATCCTCTCAAACATCACTGGTTCGGAGCATTTTCCAAGGGAAGAATTTTCTTTTCTTTCTTTTTTTTTTTAATTTTCGTCGTATCCAGCTGCATCACCGTCTAGATCCAGCACACGGCTTTTGGCAGCAGCGAAAGCCTGACCTATATAATTTGTCCCATTTTCTAAGAGCCGTTTTACCAGGTCAGGATATTTTTGTGTGAGCATTTTTTTTTTTTTTTAAAGTTCTCTGCTCCTCAGGAGCCGGAGGCAAATTTGCTTGGTTCATTTCCTGGGCACTCTCCAGTGTCCACATTGAATCCACGTAAACGGAGCCTGCAACCTCAGGTTGGCTGCAAAGCAAGCAAAGCCCGAGTGGGTCACCCATGGGCCCTGCCGACTTCCATGAGTTGCACCCCAGATATTTTTGAGACCTAAATGGTTATTTTGGCCATCCATAAATAATATAAATGGGGCTAATGGATTTACATAAATATTCTTTTTCTTCTTTTTAATCTGCAATTGAACCCAGAACGAGTTAACCACTGAGCCACATCCCCAGCCCTCTCTGTTTTTTTTTTTTTTTTTTTTTTTTTTTTTGAGACAGCATCTTGTTAAGTTGCTCACGGCCTCCCTATGTTGCCGAAGCTGGCCTCCAACTTGTGATCCTCCTGCCTCAGCCTCCCGAGTCGCTGGGAGTACAGGTGTGCACCAATGCACGTAGATAAAGAAATATCCATTAAGACTACCCCGATTCTGGGCTCCTGGTGCTGTAAGGTGCAGAATCGCTCTCACAAGCCTCTTTCCACCTACATCTGTCCATTTCCTGTTCACCAGTGTGGATCTTTGTGAGTGTAGACAGGACATCCTCCGTGAAATACGGGGACCCGCCGCAAACTGGCTGCAGCCGAAAATCTGCATTGATATGTTTTGCCAAGGCTTCGTGAAGGTCTGGGTAAGACACCTTGCGGGTCTCAGGTATGGTCCCTAAAGTGTTTTAGGAGAACTCCCGACATTGATTCTAGCTAAATGACGGTCCTCTGTCGATGCAGCTTGTGGACGCGATTCGGGTTGGAGGGGGTCATAAGGAGGAGCCACCTTCTGGTCACAGTGGCTCTGGAGGAAGAAGAGAGACCCGAGCAGGAATGCGAGCTCCTTCTTCCCCAAGATGCAGCAAGAAGCCTCCAGCATCTCGGAGGAGGGAACCTCTTTTCTTTATAAGTCACTCTGTTGGGAACACTGTGTTACAGTCACTGAAAGCCACCACCACCCTGTTTTTCAATGGAACGTGGTTTGTTCTTACTTTTGGGGGCTGAGGGTGTGGCTCGGAGGTAGAATCAGCACTTTATTCCCAGGCCTGAGTCCCTGGGTGCCACTCCCAGGGTCACTAGAGGATTTTTTAACACCCGGGTGCTCCCGACACCGTTTCAGCCCTAAGAACAGACCCAGGGTTTCTCTGAGCCCTTTCTCGATGACAGGAACATCATTTTCTGTGTCCTTGAAGCGATGCCTCCTAAGGTCCCAGTGTCACCTGCTGCCAGACGGGGTCTGATGTATTTCTTCTTCACAGGGAGGTGACAATGTTAGCTCAAGGTGGCTCACGCCATTTCAATTATAAAACATCATTTCCTGCACCCCCTTATTCATCCATGATTTGGGGGGGATTAGCGTATT